>NC_084647.1:5629917-5929917 GCF_019802595.1 Syngnathoides biaculeatus
ATTATCTGTTCAATTAATGTTTATACATCAAAATTAGGTATTCATTGTTATTGTTGTACTGTGATGCTGTGCATCACGTGCAAGGAAACAGTATCGGGAAGCCAGCATGAAATCGACATTCTAATATGTAGTTACATAACATCGTTACATTCTCAAGAGATTTCTTGAACCTTCAACCTTGTGTGTCAGGTATCGGCTATGGTGGGCAGCTAATACAGGTGTACAGTTGCTTGACCTACATCATTATTTTGTCCTGGGCTGTCTTCTACCTGGTGTTCTCCTTCTACCCCACCCTGCCCTGGAGCACCTGCAACAACTACTGGAACACAGGTGAGGTCTCGCAAACGTCGGTGGGAATGTTCTTTTTTTGGGCAAAGAATCCTCACCCCGCAATTTTTTGTAAAAATTGTATTGTGTATTTTCATGGGGATGACTCTTTAATGACATTTTGGTCTAGACGTTTTTGGAAATGAACGATCCCCTTAAAGTAACTCAATATAGCCGTTAATGTTGAATTTGCTGGCAAGAAAAGAGAGTACACTCCTCAATAAAACATACAGTGAAGAAAATAAGTATTTGAACACCCTGCTATATTGCAAGTTCTCCCACTTAGAAATCATGGAGGGGTCGGAAATGTTCATCACATGTGCATGTCCACTGTGAAAGAGATAATCTAAAAAGAAAAATCCAGAAGTCACAATGTATTATTTTTTGAATGATTTATGTGTGATACAGCTGCAATCAAATGTTTGAAGACCTGTCTATCAGCTAGAATTCTGTCCGTCAAAGACCTGTTAGTCCGGTTTTGAAAGTCCACCTTCACTCCATGTATTTTCCTGAATCAGATGCACCTGTGTAAAAAAACTGTGCATAAAGACACCTGTCCACCCCATACAATCAGCGAGACTCAAACTTGTAACATGGCCAAGACCAAAGAGCTGTCCAAAGAAACCAGAGGCAAAATTGCACAACTCTACATGGCTGGAAAGGGCTATGGAGAAATTGCCATCCTTAGAAAATGGAAGAAGCTAAACATGACAGTCAATCTCAGTTGGAGTGGAGCCCCATTCAAGATATCAGCTCGAGGGGTCTCAATGATCCTTTGAAAGGTGAAGAATCAGCCCAGGACTACACGACGGGACTTGGTCAAAGACCTGAAAAAAGCTGGGACCACCGTTTCCAGTGTGACTGTTGGTAATACACTAAAACGTCATGGTTTGTATTGTGAGATTTTGAGGAACAACCTCTTTCCCCTCAGTCAGAGCATTGAAGATGGGTCGTGGTTGGGTCTTTCAACATGACAATGACCCGAAGTACACAGACAGGTTAACCAAGGAGTGGCTTCGTAAGAAGCGTATCAAGGTTCTGGCGAGGCAGAGCCATTCTCCAGACCTAAACCCAATAGAAAATCTTTGGAGGGAGCTGAAACTCTGTTTCTCAGCAACAGCCCAGAAACTTGTCTGATCTAGAAAAGATCAGTATGGAGGAGTGGGCCAAAATCCCTTCTGCAGTGTGTGCAAACCTGGTGAACGACTACAGGAAACGTTTGACCTCTGGAATTGCAAACAAAGGGGACCATACCAAAATATTAACATTGGTTTTCTCAGGTGTTCAAATACATATTTGCAGCTGTTATCACACAAATAAATCATTTAAAAAAAATCATCTATTGTGATTTCTGGATTTTTCTTTTTAATTATCTCTCTCACAGTGAACACGCGCAGATGATGAAAAATTCAGACTCCTCCATGATTTCTAAGTGGAAGAACTTGCAATACACCAGGGTGTTCAAACACTTATTTTCTTCACTGTATATATGTATACGTCTATGCATCTTCTACTCTCAGTGACCTTGACTGTGTGTAATACAATGCAAACTTATATACCACATTTTCCGGACCGCAGAGCACTGGGTAATAAGCCACACCCAGGAGAACATGCAAACTCCACACAAGCAGGCTACGATTTGAACCCCGGTCCTCAGAAATGTGAGGTCAATGCTTTAAATTACCGATTTTAAATGACTTACATGAAAAAAAATATTTTGTGTTTTTGTGTCGTGCTGCGTTATGCTTCGAGACCACCAAAAACTAGCGCAAACTTCTTTGAGACGCTTGAGGTAGCTTCGTCTTCTTTGACGCGCGGTGAAACTAAAGTCTTCTTCTACACATTGGAGGCATCTGCGCAAGCCCAAACTCGAGTGCATTACAGGGAACGGCCTTGTTTTAAACATTACGTTTGAATGCGTTTTAATTGTACGTTTGAAATGATGGCTGATAGCGGGGGAAAAAAAAACTATTTTCGCAACGTTGAAACATACCACAAGTTTCAGAGCGCGAGGAAAATGGAGTAGCTTATAGTCCGGAAAATTCGGTACTGTAACTTCAATGTTCCTCATTCCTTATTTGTGATTCTTTTAGCAAATTGTGTCGATGTTACAATAACGAATCACACCAACCACAGCAAAGGAACCGCAGCTGCAATTGAGTTCTGGGAGTAAGGACAATATTACGTTAAAATCACATTTTTAAAAACATATTATGGTGTATAAAATTTCTTTTTTTTTTTTAACCTTGTCCAGACGTCGAGTGTTAAAAATCTCAGGTGGTATTGAGGAGATCGGCAGCATCAGGTGGGAGTTGCTTTTGTGCCTCCTGGCTATGTGGGTCGTTTGTTACTTCAGCATATGGAAAGGGGTCAAATCAACTGGAAAGGTGAAGTAATCAAACTGGACAAAATATTTATATATATGAAATGTAAATACACTGACAGTACTGTGACCCTCCTCCTGGGCAGGTGGTGTACTTCACTGCCACTTTCCCTTATGTGATGCTACTCATCCTTCTGATCCGAGGAGTCACTCTTCCGGGAGCCGGACAAGGAGTGGAGTTCTACCTTCTGCCCGAGGTTTCGCGACTGAAAGACCCTCAAGTAGGACTGCGTTACCTTATACAGTACCTGTACATGCACTGTACTGGCGGGAAAACACACTCAAAGGCAGTGTCTTTTTAAACAGGTTTGGATGGAGGCCTGCTCACAAATCTTCTTCTCGTACAGCCTCGGTGCGGGTACCTTGACTGTACTGGGAAGTTACAACAACCAGCGCAACAACTGTTACAAGTTCGAATACTCACTTTGCATTAAATGTACACACATTTCAAGTTTGTTCCATACTCAACTGCCACAATACGAGGTGAACTTGGACTAGCCAGTGGGATCCAATAAATATTTTGTATTTTTAAATGAATAGATATTTTGTATAGGTTTTAGAATTTTTATATTTATAATTTGCAATGTGCTCTAGAGAACAGCCCTGCATCATGCTGAACGTTGTTCCCAATATTTTGGTAACCTCATTTAGAATCCGAAAACACCTCTCGGTAATTAAGCAGCTCAGTTGTATGTCCCTGCAAATTACAAGAAAAAAGAATTAAAAAAAAAAAAAACACAATCTAAAATATATATTATCGCTGTTGATTAGAATCTTCACATCTGCAAATCACGGTTCTTAGAATTTGTTTGGATTGGTACTAAATCCCTCATACAGAGAGGAGCACCGGACCTCCAGCTTTTGTTGTGTAGGTCACGATGGATATTTTTGTTTATCTATGTGGATGTATATATTAATATAGTGTGTTGTGTGAGTGCCAACATTTTCGAAAAACTTCATAAATAAGAAGGCATCAGTCTCTGTTGTGCTGTTACATAAAACAAAATTCTAAAAAGCACACTTGTCATGATGGTGATGTTGTCGGTGAGGATTGTTTTTGCAGCCAAGCCGTAAGGCGTCCCTGTGAGCTCTTGTACAACCTTTCGCTCTTCCTTCCGGCAAGCAGGATGCCGATAAAAACTTTGTCGATTGTTTCTTTGCGATGTTGTGAGGAGGTGCTGCATCCCATAAAGCAATGTCTCAACATGTTTAAATTTCACTGGCAAAATACGACATTAAACATAGGGAATAATGGAAAAGGGCACGTCTTATGTTGTATGCGAGATGACGAATATTCATCATATATGATCACGATGACAAAAGTTTCCCAGGCCTATAGCGATCCATATACGGCATACTTCACTAACCACATCGAAGTCTGCCCTCACTCCGACCCTGTCGACCAGACGAAAAGCCTTTAGTACTTCACAAACACAAACATGTGGTGAGATCACCTTTCTAAACTATTGTTCAGGTCTGACAGCCATTTCTGATGAAATGGAGGCGGGGGGGGGGGGGGGGGCTGACCAGGGACTATTAGACGATTATAGCCAGGAATCAATCTGTACACACTTTTCTTTGTGGCTGACCAGTTGCATAGAAGCATTACAGTAATGTATTTTTTTTGACAAAACAGGCTGACTCAAAGGTATCTAATCTTACGTTTTCCCTCAATATTTTCCCCAGAAAACATTCATACGGCACACATAGAGGAAGATCGAATTGTACAACTTCTCTTAGACAGGGTAGTTCTTGTCTCACACTTGTTTGTGTGTTGCAGGGACTGCTTGTTGCTGTGTTTGCTGAACAGTTGTACCAGTGTGGTCGCTGGCTTTGCCGTCTTCTCGGTGCTGGGATTCATGGCTCACGAGCAAGGTGTTCCAATCTCACAAGTGGCTGAGTCAGGTAAACTTGATATACTCTCTAATCTGAGATTATTACAAAGAAGAGAAAAAAATGCCACCCCCTAAAGAGCAACAATGGATGTCACCCACTGAAGACAAACGCTTGCCTGAAATAGACAGCTTGCAAAAACGGATTCAAAGTAAAGATATCTCAGTTCATACAATTTATCGTTCAGACATTAAATTGTTAGATGCCCAACTCATTACCTTGTCATGGTGCATTGGTTTATGGCCCTCTGATATTAGGAGCAAAGTTGTCAGGGGCTTTATATCCCTATCAGGGTCATGCAGGGCAAACACGTTCTCGGTGAAAGGCCGAGACTAACACTAAGACTGGCACTATGTCTTATCTTGGCTCTTGTGCTGTGCAAGTCCTCAAGAGTGGGTAGAAGGTACCAATAATTCTCTTAAGGGTTATAGGTGGATTTTGTCCTACTTTACAGCAGCACTAAACCAGACTGTGATGGATGAATACAGAATTGATTCAATGGCTGCCAAACAAAAGTAGAACTCCCTCAAGACTCCTCGTGGCAGGCCGTGGTTCCTCACCAGCCGCAAGAAGTACATCATCTGCTTTTTGAGGATGGATTTAATGTTGGGCTCCCAGACCAGATCCTGAGAGAATGTGATTTCCAAGAACTCGAAGGTCTCTGGCAGTTGGGTGGACAGCTAGTCAGGATGAGCGGCAGCTGTGACAAAGGATGTTTATGACGCTCCAAGATCCTCTCTAAGGTCTTGTGTGTGTTCCACTCCAGGTCGTGTCAACCACTCCATTTTCTCTCGATATGCATATTTGTTGTATATGGTGCGAAGAGCCTTGTGTGGAGCCAAAGGGCTTTCGACCTCGTGTGCAGTGGGCTGATTTTCCAATTGTGCCGGTTAATGATCGATACATACGAGGGGAGCTAGATTTTAGAGAGTGGGAGAGGGATTACTGTACTTATAGCTCGAATTCATCATTGGACTCTATTTGAGCCACACTTGGAAATCCAGAAAATTTAAGTGGTGCAAAACTGAGTAGCCGACAAGATTGTTCTCGGACTTTGCATACGTTTTCTTCAAACGTGGATGATTGTCATACTCAGAACTCTAGTGTGGACCCAAATGCACGACTCAGTAAGCAGGAAGGCAGTAAAAAGAAGGTCTTTATTCGTTCCAATGCCGTGAGCAAGGAGGTCAGTCAGGGAGAGCAGCAGTATCAAGAACGTTAAGCTTACTGGGTTGGTCGTCTTCCTCTCCAAACTCACATTCGATTCAGCCACTTTGAACTGCCGCACTGCTTCAAGGATTCCCACTTCTTCGGCAGCTCTCACTATGACTTTTGTTTTAAAGCGGTTCCATAACCAGCCCTCGTAGTCTTCGGTAAAGTGAAAGCAAACTCAAGGGCAGCCATTTCTGATGTTTGGTGCAGTGGCAACAAATGTTAAGCTAACGATTGTAAAATGGCAAACTTCCACAAGCAGGTCAGGAATCTCAGGTTGGCGGCGTACATTACCGTAATACATAGAACTGTGCAACGTAAGACATTGAATATCACATTAAAATGGAAATGTATACCTTTTTTACCACCCGATGTACCTGTACACGACCATCCAATGTGAGTTTCTTTTTGGTTTTTAATCTACACCTAAATATAATGCGCTCTGTTGACTTTTTGAAAATATTTTGGGAAAATTTTGCGCATTATACACAAGAAATTACAGTACTAAGCTGCAACCTTCAAAGTCATCAAAAACCTGGCCACACCATCTCTCGCTTGTTTGCACACATTTTCAGGATTTATCTTCAAACGTGTAATACATATATATTCTTGAATTACCAAATTCACTTTACAGCGTCTTTAGGGTATTCCAAGCATTAATAAATGCACATGTCCACTATTTGGAGAAATGCTTGGAAAAAAATTAAAAGGTGTAAAATACCAGTTCTTATTCCACAGTGATGAGTGTTGTTTGCTACTTCATTTGCATCAATATAATGAATAACATTTGAAGTGGTGGAATGACATCACAGTGCGACAAGATGACAGTCCGACCTTGGTTTTTGTGGACTTTGATCCACTTCAGGTCATTTGGACGTTACATGTTGAAGCTGTATTTTAAATTTTGTTTCCAGGTCCAGGCTTGGCATTCATCGCGTACCCTCAGGCGGTGGCCATGATGCCGCTGCCTCAATTCTGGGCTGTCTGCTTCTTCATCATGATCATCCTCCTGGGCCTGGACACACAAGTAAGAGAGATCGTTGGGGTGCCGTGGGATCGTGTTCCCCCACCATTTGCGTGGCTCAGGACAGAGCCATGGTCGGATTAGTGAAAATCAGTTAATTGGAGACTCTAAATTGCCCTTAGGTGTGATTGTAGGTGTTCACTCATCCTCTTTCCTGTACTCTTGCCCAAAGATAATGGAATAGACTACACCATTCACACAAACCTTGTGAGGATAGGCGCCTCAGTGAATGGATGGATGTAACTGACCACCGTCTCCACCCCCTAAAAAAAGTTCAGATACGTCGAGAGATGGAACAAGATGGTGGTCATGCAGAACATTCGGTAAAATGAAACTCCTTAACTGACTTCAACATAGCACCGTTGAGCCTCTGCACCAATATGCCACAAAATGGTCGGAAAGCACTACTTTTTTCCAAAACAAAGGTCCTCAGTGGTTCTGCTCTGTGTGCAGTTTGTTAGCGTGGAGGAGGTGATGACGTCTGTCTCGGACATCTTTCCCACAGTGATGCGTCGGGCGGGGAGGCGGGAAATTTTCCTTCTGCTCTTCTGCCTCACAGCTTTCTTCTTTCAGCTCATCATGATTACTGAGGTTGAGATACTTTTGAGTTGACATAAATCTGTTTGTGCTGTCAAAAAAAAAACTTCATGGGTCAGATGTATTGACATTGCACTGTTTTGTCTCATATCGTGGCTCGTGAATACAAATACTGTAATTCTCCATGTCTTCGTCAGGGAGGGATGTACATCTTCCAGATTCTTGACTACTACGCAGGCAGTGGAGTCTGTGTCCTCTTTGTCTGCATATTTGAAAGCTTGGCAGTAGGCTGGATATTTGGTAGGTTGGTGTGTCATGTCTTTATTTTGTTTTGCTTCATTGTGAAGATGAAGAGATTTGTAGCCAAAAACAGAATACAACGCCTTGAAAATTCTTTTCAATCTACAGCCAGTTGAATACACTACTATCAAATGCCGTACGTTTGGGTTCACCCCACTGAATGAGAGGGTAGCCACAAACGCCTTTGGGTGGGGGGACAGGTCGTGACAGTTGTTTGTGCCTATGTACCAACACATTGAGTCCGAGTGGACTATGTTCCGCACCTCCACTGCTGGGGCGGATGACCGGAGCTGTGGGCGTAAGGTGGTCGGTGCCTGTCGTGGCGGCAACTCCAGAACACATTGGTGGACACCAACACTGAGGTATGCCGTCAAGCTGAAGAAGGAGTCCTGTCGGACCTTTTTGGCCAGTGGGACTCCTGAGGAAGCTGATGCCTCGACGGGGTCCGGGTTGGTGGCCTCAATATTGCCTCTCTGCTTTTGCAGATGATGTGGTTCATGTAGGCTTCATCAAGCCGTGATCTCCAACTCTCACTGGAGCGGCTGGGATGAAAATCGCCACCTCCAAATCTGAGACCATGATCCTCAGTCAGAAAAGGGTGGCCTGGCCTCTCCAGGTCAGCGATGGGATCCCGCCCCAAGTGGAGGAGTTCAAGTGTCTTAGGGTCTTGTTCACGAGTGAGAGAAGAATGGAGCTGGAGATCGAAAGGCGGATCGGTGCAGCATGAGATGTGAAATGAGTTTCCTCCTTAAGGTGGCCTCCAGGCTTCTCTTAACAAAAGGGTGAGAAGCTCGGTAACCCGGGAAGGGCTCAGTGTTGAGCCGCTGCGCTTCCGCATTGAGAGGAACCAAATGGGGGAGCATCTGATTCGGATTCCTCCCAGATGCCTACCTAGGCACATCCCACTGGAAAGAGACCCCAGGGACAACCCAGGGCACGCTGGAGAGACTCCGTCTCTTGGCTGGCCTGGGAATGCCTCAGGATCCCCAGAAGACCTGGATGAAGTGGCTGGGGCAAGGGAAGTCTGGGTATCCCTGCTGGAGCTACTGCCCCGGTGACAAAGTGGTAAAAGATGGATGGATGTATTCAATTGTATTTTGGTTGAAAAGTATTGAAAGTCATTGAATTCTGTTTTTGATGATGGTTAACACAATGTCTCAGCCTCATTGGAAGTTGTAGTCATTCCAATATGGGCTCATTTTTATGCGCTGTTGAACAAAATTGAAGGAGCAGAGCGACTGTGTGGCGTCATCAAGGACATGACTGGCGACCGTGTCAACCCGTTCTTCAAAATCTGCTGGCTCTTCCTAACACCTTTCGTTTCAATGGTGAGTGGGAATTCTCATTCTTGAGGTTTCGCTCATCAGAAATTTCACAAGGTACATTTGAATTATTTACAATTATTTTTATATTTATAAATGGAAAAATAATTTCATTTTAATACAAAAGAGTAGAACAACAAAAAGAAAACTGTGGCCACTGTGAAAGAGACCTACACTTAAAATACTTTCTTGCCTTGAAATGGTATCTGCATGGCAGTTGAAAAGTTGAATCACATTTTTTTTTAAATGAAATTATCCATACAAAGTTTTTTTTTTTTTTGTAATTTTTCCATGTTGGTCGTCAAACTCCGGCGTATACAACACTGCAATTGGTAGACCAGGAAATCAAGGTTTACAAGTTGTTTGAAACACAAAACCCTGGTCCCTCCTGTGTGGAATTTACATGTTCTCCCCATGCCTGTGTTATATCCAAGCCCTCTGTTTTCCTCCCAATTCCCAAAAACATGTATTAAATTGAAGACTAAATTGTACCAAGGTGTGATACAAAGTGTACATTATGTCAAGAATATTCAAAATGTATTAATTTACCTTTGGCGTTGAGCAATCATGAATGCCGCCTTGTGGTTTGCATTCGTTGCCTCGTCATGTTGAACAATGAAGTGAATTTCAGTCCTCTTCAATTTTTCAAACCACTCACACGATGCCCTAAACACTTGGTGTGGCTCAGTGGGCCCTGTTCCGAAGTTCCCTCGCCACCTTCCTTCTTCAGCAAATCAAAAAATATGGCGGTTGCATATTGCTTTGGCGATGTCAGTCAACTGCATGCCTTTTTCCACATTTCTCGAATGTTTTTTGCTTTGTTTTGATGGACAAAACAAATTGCGTCTTCTTCTCACTGGCACTGGCCATCAATGTCTTGGGGCCCATCTAGAAGAAAGATGAATAAATTTGTGAAGTTGTACAGTACAAGTGTGCGCTGGTGTATGACAATGGCTTCAGTGACGAAGATACAGGAAGTTCATCATGGGTAAAGATTGACGTCCCTCCAAGCAAATGAAGGCATGTGATGCCAGGAAGATGCTACGTGATAGCCAATAGGAGAGCAGCTCTATCGCGCCACACAAACCAAGACACAGGACAGGATGTTTACATTCAGTGGAATCCAGCGCCATTTTTTTCCCTTTCCAAGATTGAATTTCCATCTTAACTAAAGACAAAATTTAGGTATGACTGTAGTATACATACTGTAAATGGTATTTTCCCTTTTTTCAGGGTTCTTTTATATATTCTCTAGTTGAGTACAAGCCACTGACATACAACCGAATTTACGTGTACCCCACTTGGGCCCACGTGGTGGGCTGGATGATGGCCCTCTCCTCCATCCTGCAGATACCGGGCTGGGCATTGTACAAGCTAAGCACCGCCACCGGAACCCTCAGTCAGGTGAGCCGAGCCTTATCGGCTGGAATACTGCATGTGCCACCAGGAATTCAATTTGAATCTTTTATGCTTGAAGTAGAATTTATAGATGTTTGTATTTGTGTGTGTGAAAGTCTAAATTTCTACATCATAAAACTGATAACTTGAGTTCATTCATGTCCCCCGTCTCGGCTAAAATAGTAAATTAGACCTCTCAATCCCATGAGGCACTTTAGGCTGCGATATTGTTTTTTTGTAATCTGTCTTTTTTTAAGGGGAGCAGGTGATTGGCCTCCTGCTCAACCTCAATACCATGTTAGGAATGGGCCAGCTGCATCTCTGCTAAATACAGTAGTATAATTTGTCTAATAAACACAAAAGTGGTACACAATGAATATTCAAAATTACAAACTTTCACATTTAGTATTATCATTTCAGATTCATTCTGTAAAATTAGGTCCTTACAGGAATAGCAAATCAGAGATACAGTACAGCGCACAGACTCACACACTCCTTTTAGGCCCATGAGCTCCTTTGTTTTTGCCATTGGGCCTCTGAAAAGTCAAGTTTTCCAAACAGTCTGAACCATTATACCACCTTCCCTTAAAATTTATGGAATGCGTAATCAGAACATGGGAAAGGACAGCGTATTGTAAGAACACAAATGACTGTTTCAGTTCCCGGTGGCACATATTTCAGCCCACCATGTCCACAAGTGCCAATACACTGAAAGAAGGAATGTTTTCGACCAACCAAAAAGCAAATAATTTCCTTCATGGCTTTTGATCAAATTTTGACATTTTAATACACCGGTTTTGTTTTGTTAGCGTCTCCATCGGCTGTGCTGGCCCGAGCCACCTGACCGCTCGGAGACCCAAAGGAGAGAGACGATGCTGGCACAGACCACTGAGGAGGCTCGTGTATGATTCTAACGTTCCAAAGAAATTGCATATAACGCCACTGGTGGGGCATTTAAATTCAATGTCGGAAAAATTCATGTTGTAAACACACCAATGACAATTCAGATCAAGATGGTGGCCTGTGTTCTTCACATTAATAAAATATATTTACATGAATTAGAAACTATTGTTTTTTTGTACCTACAGTACAATGGACAGTTTTGCTTTCAATACCACATTAATTTTTTTTTTCACAGGTTTTTAGTACATTTTTCTGTGCAATTTGAAAGATTTCAGACAATTTCTAAATGAGAGGCAAATTACATTTGCTTAAGACTGTTTGTCACTTACAGTTATCATTTACTGTTAAAAAAAAAAAAAACTGGTGGGGTATTTAAATTCAATGTCGGAAAAATTCATGTTCTAAACACTACAATGACAATTCAGATCAAGATGGTGGCCTGTTCTTCACGTTAATAAAATAATATTTCCAGGATTTAAAGGAGACTATTGTTTTTTTTTTTTTTACTAAACTACACTGGACAGTCTTGCTTTAGATACCACATTAAAACAACTTTTTTGGACAAAACACACAGACAGTAGTTATTTTATCTTACATCCATCCATTTTCTGAGCCGCTTATCCGCACTAGGGTCACGGGAGTGCTGGAGCCAATCCCAGCTGTCATCGGGCAGGAGGCAGGGTACACCTTGAACTGTTTGCCAGCCAAGTGCAGGGCACATAGACAAACAAGTCGCACTTACAATCAGACCTAAGGGCAATTTGGAGTCCCCAATTTATGCATGTTTCTGAGATGTGGGAGGAAACCGGAGTGCTCGAAGAAAACTCTTTGACACGCATGAGGTAGATTCGTCTTCTTTGACAGGCACTGAAAGTAAAGTCTTCTTCTACACATTGGAGGTATCAGTCCATGCATAAACTCGAGAGCATTACAGAAAACCGCCATGTTTTAAACATTACTTTCCAATATGTTTTAATTGTACGTATAAACTGATGGCTGATAGCTGGGGAAAAAAAACGATATTTTAGCAATATCGATGAGCTACAAAGTTTGGAGCGCGAGGAAAATGTAGCAGGTGGAAATAATTAAGTCGCTCTGCTCTGTCTGCAATTTGTCGGTGTTGGGGACGTGATGACTTCTCTCTCAGACATCTTTCCGACAATGATGCATTGGATAAGCAGGCACTAAGTTTTCCTTCTGCTCTTCTGCGGCAACAAAGTAAGAGATTAATCCGACATAAAAATGTTGCCATCCTTCGAAAAAAAAATCTGCATTCCTCCTTTGTCCTCTTATTAAATAGCTCAGTCAGGTTTGCTAATTTAGAAGAACTGACTGTGAACAATTGATAATTGCCGTTAGCTGTGGCGTCTCCATGATGAAAAGGATCCACTCAAGACCACCTCAAGAGCGACACAGGTTCCCAGCTGGACCCACTGCAGTTTGCCTATCAAGCTAACAGGTCTGCGGATGATGCCGTCAACATGGGATACTTGAACATCTTGACGGCGAAGGGTGCCTATGCGGGGATCCTGTTTGTGGACTCCAGCTCTGCGTTTAACACCCTCATCCCTGAAATCCACTCCTCCAAACTCCAGCTCAGCATTTCCCCTGCCATCTCCCAGTGGAACTACAACTTCGTGATGGGCAGGACACAGCAGGTGAAGCCGGGGGACACCACCTCGTCCACGAGCACTATCAGCACTGGGTTCTGTTCGTTCCTCTCTGCTCTTCTCGGTGTAAACACAAGACTGCACCTCGTGGCATCTGACTGTCAAACTCCTGAAGTTCATTGATGACATCACGGTCACCGGCCTCATCAAAGACAGCGACGAGTCTGCGTATCTACAGGAAGTGGCGAGCCTGGAGCTTGGTTGTTGTCAACACAACCTGGCATTGAACACTTTAAAGACTGTAGAGATGATTGCGGACTTCAGGAGGCATCCTTGCCCCTGACGCTTGTGTCAACCATGGAGACCTTCATGTTCTTGGAAATTACAATCTCAGAGAACCTGAAGTGTGAGACGAACATCAACTCCATCTTCAAAAAAAGCCAAAAGCAGAGGATGTACGTCTTGCGGCTTCTGAGGAAGCACAGCCTGTCACAAGAGCCGCTGAGACAGTTCTATACAGCGGTCATCTCATCAGTACTGTGTACCTCCATCATAGTCTGGTTTGGGGCCACGACAAAAAAGGACAAATTCCGACTACAACGGACCATCAAAATCGCTGAATGAATTGTTGGCACCACTCTACCCACTATTGACTATAAGACTATCACACGATTCGTCACTTTATACAGCTCCCTTTGCACAACTGTCATTGCACTGGTCTATAATGGGAACCGCGAATGGGTAAAGGCCCTCAAGCTCAACACAATGTGGGACATTGACACACTTATCTCTTACCGGTTCTCAAAGAAGATTTTACATCTTGCACATCTATGATTCTTATAAGGAATAGTTCTTATCAACAGAAATATCTCTTCTTCTTTGTTCTTGTTCCTTTGTTCTGAATGTCGTACGAGGGCAGCACCGCCTGTCAGGGAAAAATTCCACGTGTTTTTACACACTTGGCCAGTAAAGCTGATTCTGATTCTCAAGTGATGGCAACCACTTTTCCTATAAGCTGTTTATGAAGTCATTCTGGAAGATTCCAGTGTTGCTCATGGAGCATTGAGTCAAGCGATGCCAAATATTTTTGCTTTAAGCAGTTTATTTAGTCAAACAAACTGAATTTGTTCTACAAAACAATCGACTGTTTGCAAAGTCATTGCCTGTGAAGTAGCATCCTGTATTTTTTTTTATTCCCACCCCACAATGTTAATCGTTATTTTATGCCACTGCAGATAAACAATGCATGAACAAGATAGAAATCTGAATAATGCTAACTAGTAACAATAATAAAGCTAAACAAAGCACAAGTTCGGAACCTTCGTGTTCTGATAGATTCCAACCTGACCTTCAACAGTCATATCAAATCAATGACTAAAACTGCCTTCTAGAGTAAAGGCTCGCATGTGTCAAGCAGAGCAGGAGAAGCTCGTCCATGCTTTGATATCAAGTAGACTTGACTATTGTAAGGGTCTTCTGACTGGGCTCCCCTAAAAGAGCATTCAACAGTTACAGTTCGTTCAGGATGCTGCAGCTCAGGTCGTGACCAAACAAAGCGGACAAAGCGGTCAGAGCATATAACTCCTGTTCTCAAATCTTTATGATATTTCTTTTAATTGTACCTTTTCAAATGTTTTTACTTGTGTATTTGAATGCATTTAATCATGTAAAGCGCATTGAGCTTGCTTGTGTATGAAATGCGCGATACAAATAAATTTGCTTTGCTTTAATTTACCTTTAATTATACAATTTGATGTGAATAACAACCAATTACTAAAGCGTGCACACAAGTATTTTGTATCTATATGGTGGAGTGCTTCGCAGACCCCCCTCAGAGTTCAAATTTTCCTGTGTGCATCTTTTCTTCGTGCATGTGTGGGTTTTCTTTGAGAACTCCGTTTCCCTCCCACATTCACAAAAAACCTGCATGGTAAGTTCATTCACTAAATTGTCCGTAGGTGTGTATCTGAATGACCTACCACTCCAAGAGTTGGAACAATTGGTTCGCAAATTAAACTGGAAAATAATTTGTTCTTTCATCATTTTATTTATGACGTAAGAGAGAGATTCAAGAGACGTTAGTTGCTGAGCATCTGTTCCTGTGTCTGAAGAACAGGGAAGAACAAACCCTCAGTTCAACTAAAATGAAAGGGATGAAAGAAGACAACTGAGTTTGGTGCAACAATCAACACAATGCAATGCAATCAACCCCAGTCTGTCTGGTGGCTTTCCTGGCCACCAAAAGCGAGGCATCCGGCTGGGCAGGTCAGGAGGTCGACCCAGACGCCAAGCACCAGGGTCCCCACGGGTTGGTTCGGGTGGACGTCCTCGAGGAGGAACCCAACGGCGAAGTAGGAACCAGACAGAAGCATGCGACTGTTCCGGACCAAGACCTCCCAAGACGTGGTTGCGAGGCGACCAGGGATCAGTTGCCGCTGAGGCTCGGTCGGGAGGAAGCCATGGATCAGGCACCAGTGAGGCTAGGTCATGTGGCAGGCAGGGAGTGGTCGCCGCTGAGGCTTCATCGTGAGGTGGCCGGGGATCAGTCGCTGCCGAGGCCCGGGCAGGGGGCGGACGGAGATCGGTGGCCGTCGTGCCATGGCCCTCAGACACCATTGAAGCAGGAGAGGGAGGTGTCAGCCATCAAGCGGCGTGAGGAGGCCGTATACCTGTCGCTGTCGAGACAGATATGGGAGACGGAAGATAACCTGTCGCCGTCGAGACAGGGGTATGGGATGACCGCGGGCCGGTTGCTGTCAAGACAGGGGCGTGGGACGGCAGCGGGGTGGTTGCCGTCGATGCAGGAGCGTGGTGGGGCCGCGGGCCGGTCGCCGCTGGTACTGGAATGAAGGAGACCGTGATGCCGTCGTCGCCTCCTGGACAGGAACGTGAGGATGCTGACAAGTCGTCACCATCTCCTGGACAGGAACGTGAGGATGCCGATGAGTCATCGCAACCTCTTGGACAAGAACGTGAGGCAGCTGCAGAGCCATCGCCACCTCATGGGCAGGAACGTGGGATTTGGAGAGTGGCTCCTGAAAACCCAAGGCCCGCAGAATGCTGCGTTGTTGCTCTCTCGGTGTTTGACTTGGCACATCTGAATCCATGCTTGCCCATGAATGAGAGTCGACTGCTTCAGGCGGAATCCGACTGGCTCAGAGTCAGTGATCCTGGAGGAGAACTGGCAGAAACTAGGGGGCATGAATAGATCATTCTTGGGAACAGCATGGCGCAACGGGAATGATAAAGTCCTCCCTTTCTTAACTGCAGGAAAATAGTTTGCCTCATCTTATCTGAATTTACTACATCCTCTGAACTTAAGCCCTTTGCAATTCGTTTCTGAGTTTTGTATTTGTGAAAACACACGTTGAAGGCGCTCTGGCAGGCTTATCTTCGATCGCCAATTCCACCCTTTTACTTCGATGCTCGCCCGGGAGTCTGTCACCACCGCGACATAGGTATGACGCTGCACCGAATCTGTTGCCATCAGCGACGTGAGCTTGGTTCGGAAAGGGGTCGATGGACACCGTGGCGTGAGAATGGGTCAGCAGCGCATCTGTTGAAATCGCGACGTGGGAGTGGTGAGGCGGTGGATCTGTTTCCACTGCAAAGTGAGCTTGACTCAATAGCAGATCAGTGGCTACCGCAGCATGAGCTTGAAAGTGAATCTGTTGAAACCACGACGTGGGCATGGTTTGCTACTGCAGCGTGAGCGTGATTTGTTAGGGAGTCCGCCGCCACCGCGACGTGGGCGTGGCTCGGGAGTGGGTCAGTTGCCACCGCAGCATGAGCGTGAGTCAGCAGCGAGTCTGTTGCAACCGCGACGTGGGTGTAGCTCGGCCGGTTATCTAATCCCTGCCGAACCTGGGCCGTGAGGCTATTTCCGCCTGCATTTCACGATAGAAGACCCCGTGATTCTCGAGTCGCTGCACCTCGGGATTTGCGGACCCCTCCTCCCTCTGGGCTGGAAGTTTCGCCATCAGCTCCGGGTCTGCTGGTTTGGTCGTTGCCGGTGTCTTGGTCGCCGCGCAGCAGGAGGCACAAGGGGGCACCCTGCTTGGGCGTCTCCTCTGGCCGCCTGGAGGACCTGGGTAGATGGCCAAGCGGGTTCCCAAAAAAGGATTAGAGGACGAGGACTTGGAGGTACCGGGCGAAGGCACTCGGGAGCTGGAATCACGGGGAGGTGAAACAAACTGACTGGGACTAAAGATAGGGAGAGGAAATTCACAGTCAATAATCGCAGTCAGGCAGCCAGTCATATAAATTTAAGTCTTCCTCAAATCCGAAAAATCCAAGTCCAAGAAAATATAAGGTGGTGAGCGGGTCGAGGTCGGGACGTAGTCATGACACACAGGCGGTGCATGTGACAAGGAAGAGGAGGACAACATCATGGAGCCTACCCGGATAGGATATGCTTGGTCCTCCGGCAGGCGGTTTGCCTGGCGTCGTTCCTGGTGACGCCGAGTCTTTCCTGCTGGGTCCTGTGGCCAGATTGTCCTGTCACGACCCATCGGTGCAGGAGGGGATCCAAATCCAGGTCTCCGGAGACGCAAAGGCAGTTTGGGAAAAACGTTTATTTTTTCCAAAGTCGGGGATCAGGCAGTCAGTCAACTGGAGCAGTGGTAACCAGGGCGTCAGCCGTAGAAGGCAGGTCAGCGGGCAAGCAGGGATCGGTACACCGGAGATCAGTCGGAAAGAGCAGCAGTCTCAAGGGCATCAAGCTTTGGGGTTGGTCGGAGGACAGGCGGAGGTCGGTACACAAGGGTTCGGGATCAGGAAACGAGGAGGTGCGGGAATGAGGCATGGATGGCAACGATCTGGCAAAGCCAGACCGCCGGGTTCTGTATTTACTGGGGTTAATTATCAGCGATGAGGCGCAGGTGTGCGCCTCCTAATCAACGCAAGTGTGTAGGGGACCTGCACAGCCAGGGCTGGGACCGGCAGGACCATATTGTTCTTTTGACTTCCCTCCAAAACCAACAGCTTCCGAATCTCATGAATTGCGCCTCCTCCTCCTTCTTCTACCCACTTATGCTGGCATGTTTATAAATGATAATTGGCATCTACCTATGTTTGCCGAAAACACCTGGCTTGCCAAAGAGAGAGCAAGTCAGGTTTTGTCAGACAAGCAAAATGCAGTTTGGTTTGTCTTCCTTTCACCAAACTGCGTGAGGGATTCGGGTGAGGAATGAAGTGAGGTATGTAGACTTTGAAAATATCAAATGTGTTTTTCTTTGTTTTAGACATGACATGAAAGATTGAAGTTTTATGGCTGACTGTCAAAAAGTGTTCTAAAGGAAATGCAAGCTATATATTGAAGTAAAAGTAATTTTTAATAAATGAAAATGTTGAAATATTTGTTTTCTGTGCTGGATGACGGAATAAAATGTTGCACCAGTTCAACTCTGCGTGGCTACATTGATGCCGAGTGCTTTCACGCTCAGGAAGACATCCCCATCATCGGCAAACTCGGTAATTTTCCCAAAAGGTGGGTTTCATTCGACTTAATGTTCTGTCTTGATTATTGCTGTACTTTCCACAGAAGTAGCAACATGACAGGTGGCCCCCATTTTTGGGCAAAAAGACAAAAATCTAAAATCCTCCATGTCAAACACATTCATCAAAACGGAATTGATTACAAAAAGGTGCATGACCTATTTAACCTCGCACCCTGCTTTTATTATAAAGAAGCTTCTTTTTGTGCTCGTTATGTCAAGTTTTTGGTCAACTGACGCCATTTGTAACAAGATTTTTCTGCAAATGCTGTGTATTTTTAATAGAATGTTGTCAGGCTTTCAGAGGAACATGTTGGGGATATAATGTCGTTTGTTTTATTCTGAAAGTTTGGAGCTAAAGCACAAGTTTTTTGACCTGATTTTTGTGAGTGAAACTCACCCAAAAGCATTCCCTTCAAAGGCCAGTTTTTCTGACACCAAAACCTCAATTTCTCCAGAATCCATCACCCAATTTTCAAGATTCTTGCTGTATTTTACTTCGGTTGAGGGGCCAGTCAACGAGGGGGTTTAAAACCTCCTCGATGGTATTGGGTGGATGAGATATGCCCGGGCTGCCTAAAATCTCAGGATGTCGTTGGGCTGTTCTGGTTGACATGCCTCTGCAACATCAGTCATTTTGGGTCTATCTTGTCATGTTGTCAAACAAACGTTTCTTTTGCTGTGGATTCACATAAAATGCTAAAGATATGAAGCCTTGACTTACACGTTGTGGCGTTCAAATAAATTTCCCCTTTAAGATATTAATTGCCCTGCCTGGCTGTTGCCTATCAGGAGACTTTAAGTTTGTGTATTTTTTTGGGTGTGTAAAGTGAAAGGAACGTCTGCTCCAGGAACGTTTAGAAAATGTGGAGAAAAAAACACAGCCAACGTGTACTTCAGGAGCGAGGACACTGGGGGAACAAAGTGGAGTTTGTTCTGGCGACTGCCGGGAACATTGTGGGCCTGGGTAACGTGTGGAGGTTTCCGTACTTGTGCTATAAAAACGGCGGCGGTAAGCAAGCGTGGCGGTCAGCGCGATTTCTCAAAAATTGTACACATTTCAAAAGTAAGTGTTCCATTCAGGTGCATTCCTGGTGCCGTATCTGGTGTTTGTTGTTACGTGTGGTGTACCGCTCTTCCTTTTGGAGACCACCATGGGCCAGTACACCCAAGAGGGGGGCGTCACCTGCTGGAGGAAGATGTGCCCACTGGCTGAAGGTGCAAAACACTCCATTGTGTAAAAGACAACCATTCTGAAACAAAACACTTGCAAGAGCTAGTTCTTTCGAAAAGGGCCCACTTGTACCTTACAAACCGTACAAGATACAAATCAATAGATCAATATAGGTATCATGCTCAATTCTATAATTATCTGTTCAATTAATGTTTATACATCAAAATTAGGTATTCATTGTTATTGTTGTACTGTGATGCTGTGCATCACGTGCAAGGAAACAGTATCGGGAAGCCAGCATGAAATCGACATTCTAATATGTAGTTACATAACATCGTTACATTCTCAAGAGATTTCTTGAACCTTCAACCTTGTGTGTCAGGTATCGGCTATGGTGGGCAGCTAATACAGGTGTACAGTTGCTTGACCTACATCATTATTTTGTCCTGGGCTGTCTTCTACCTGGTGTTCTCCTTCTACCCCACCCTGCCCTGGAGCACCTGCAACAACTACTGGAACACAGGTGAGGTCTCGCAAACGTCGGTGGGAATGTTCTTTTTTTGGGCAAAGAATCCTCACCCCGCAATTTTTTGTAAAAATTGTATTGTGTATTTTCATGGGGATGACTCTTTAATGACATTTTGGTCTAGACGTTTTTGGAAATGAACGATCCCCTTAAAGTAACTCAATATAGCCGTTAATGTTGAATTTGCTGGCAAGAAAAGAGAGTACACTCCTCAATAAAACATACAGTGAAGAAAATAAGTATTTGAACACCCTGCTATATTGCAAGTTCTCCCACTTAGAAATCATGGAGGGGTCGGAAATGTTCATCACATGTGCATGTCCACTGTGAAAGAGATAATCTAAAAAGAAAAATCCAGAAGTCACAATGTATTATTTTTTGAATGATTTATGTGTGATACAGCTGCAATCAAATGTTTGAAGACCTGTCTATCAGCTAGAATTCTGTCCGTCAAAGACCTGTTAGTCCGGTTTTGAAAGTCCACCTTCACTCCATGTATTTTCCTGAATCAGATGCACCTGTGTAAAAAAACTGTGCATAAAGACACCTGTCCACCCCATACAATCAGCGAGACTCAAACTTGTAACATGGCCAAGACCAAAGAGCTGTCCAAAGAAACCAGAGGCAAAATTGCACAACTCTACATGGCTGGAAAGGGCTATGGAGAAATTGCCATCCTTAGAAAATGGAAGAAGCTAAACATGACAGTCAATCTCAGTTGGAGTGGAGCCCCATTCAAGATATCAGCTCGAGGGGTCTCAATGATCCTTTGAAAGGTGAAGAATCAGCCCAGGACTACACGACGGGACTTGGTCAAAGACCTGAAAAAAGCTGGGACCACCGTTTCCAGTGTGACTGTTGGTAATACACTAAAACGTCATGGTTTGTATTGTGAGATTTTGAGGAACAACCTCTTTCCCCTCAGTCAGAGCATTGAAGATGGGTCGTGGTTGGGTCTTTCAACATGACAATGACCCGAAGTACACAGACAGGTTAACCAAGGAGTGGCTTCGTAAGAAGCGTATCAAGGTTCTGGCGAGGCAGAGCCATTCTCCAGACCTAAACCCAATAGAAAATCTTTGGAGGGAGCTGAAACTCTGTTTCTCAGCAACAGCCCAGAAACTTGTCTGATCTAGAAAAGATCAGTATGGAGGAGTGGGCCAAAATCCCTTCTGCAGTGTGTGCAAACCTGGTGAACGACTACAGGAAACGTTTGACCTCTGGAATTGCAAACAAAGGGGACCATACCAAAATATTAACATTGGTTTTCTCAGGTGTTCAAATACATATTTGCAGCTGTTATCACACAAATAAATCATTTAAAAAAAATCATCTATTGTGATTTCTGGATTTTTCTTTTTAATTATCTCTCTCACAGTGAACACGCGCAGATGATGAAAAATTCAGACTCCTCCATGATTTCTAAGTGGAAGAACTTGCAATACACCAGGGTGTTCAAACACTTATTTTCTTCACTGTATATATGTATACGTCTATGCATCTTCTACTCTCAGTGACCTTGACTGTGTGTAATACAATGCAAACTTATATACCACATTTTCCGGACCGCAGAGCACTGGGTAATAAGCCACACCCAGGAGAACATGCAAACTCCACACAAGCAGGCTACGATTTGAACCCCGGTCCTCAGAAATGTGAGGTCAATGCTTTAAATTACCGATTTTAAATGACTTACATGAAAAAAAATATTTTGTGTTTTTGTGTCGTGCTGCGTTATGCTTCGAGACCACCAAAAACTAGCGCAAACTTCTTTGAGACGCTTGAGGTAGCTTCGTCTTCTTTGACGCGCGGTGAAACTAAAGTCTTCTTCTACACATTGGAGGCATCTGCGCAAGCCCAAACTCGAGTGCATTACAGGGAACGGCCTTGTTTTAAACATTACGTTTGAATGCGTTTTAATTGTACGTTTGAAATGATGGCTGATAGCGGGGAAAAAAAAACTATTTTCGCAACGTTGAAACATACCACAAGTTTCAGAGCGCGAGGAAAATGGAGTAGCTTATAGTCCGGAAAATTCGGTACTGTAACTTCAATGTTCCTCATTCCTTATTTGTGATTCTTTTAGCAAATTGTGTCGATGTTACAATAACGAATCACACCAACCACAGCAAAGGAACCGCAGCTGCAATTGAGTTCTGGGAGTAAGGACAATATTACGTTAAAATCACATTTTTAAAAACATATTATGGTGTATAAAATTTCTTTTTTTTTTTAACCTTGTCCAGACGTCGAGTGTTAAAAATCTCAGGTGGTATTGAGGAGATCGGCAGCATCAGGTGGGAGTTGCTTTTGTGCCTCCTGGCTATGTGGGTCGTTTGTTACTTCAGCATATGGAAAGGGGTCAAATCAACTGGAAAGGTGAAGTAATCAAACTGGACAAAATATTTATATATATGAAATGTAAATACACTGACAGTACTGTGACCCTCCTCCTGGGCAGGTGGTGTACTTCACTGCCACTTTCCCTTATGTGATGCTACTCATCCTTCTGATCCGAGGAGTCACTCTTCCGGGAGCCGGACAAGGAGTGGAGTTCTACCTTCTGCCCGAGGTTTCGCGACTGAAAGACCCTCAAGTAGGACTGCGTTACCTTATACAGTACCTGTACATGCACTGTACTGGCGGGAAAACACACTCAAAGGCAGTGTCTTTTTAAACAGGTTTGGATGGAGGCCTGCTCACAAATCTTCTTCTCGTACAGCCTCGGTGCGGGTACCTTGACTGTACTGGGAAGTTACAACAACCAGCGCAACAACTGTTACAAGTTCGAATACTCACTTTGCATTAAATGTACACACATTTCAAGTTTGTTCCATACTCAACTGCCACAATACGAGGTGAACTTGGACTAGCCAGTGGGATCCAATAAATATTTTGTATTTTTAAATGAATAGATATTTTGTATAGGTTTTAGAATTTTTATATTTATAATTTGCAATGTGCTCTAGAGAACAGCCCTGCATCATGCTGAACGTTGTTCCCAATATTTTGGTAACCTCATTTAGAATCCGAAAACACCTCTCGGTAATTAAGCAGCTCAGTTGTATGTCCCTGCAAATTACAAGAAAAAAGAATTAAAAAAAAAAAAAACACAATCTAAAATATATATTATCGCTGTTGATTAGAATCTTCACATCTGCAAATCACGGTTCTTAGAATTTGTTTGGATTGGTACTAAATCCCTCATACAGAGAGGAGCACCGGACCTCCAGCTTTTGTTGTGTAGGTCACGATGGATATTTTTGTTTATCTATGTGGATGTATATATTAATATAGTGTGTTGTGTGAGTGCCAACATTTTCGAAAAACTTCATAAATAAGAAGGCATCAGTCTCTGTTGTGCTGTTACATAAAACAAAATTCTAAAAAGCACACTTGTCATGATGGTGATGTTGTCGGTGAGGATTGTTTTTGCAGCCAAGCCGTAAGGCGTCCCTGTGAGCTCTTGTACAACCTTTCGCTCTTCCTTCCGGCAAGCAGGATGCCGATAAAAACTTTGTCGATTGTTTCTTTGCGATGTTGTGAGGAGGTGCTGCATCCCATAAAGCAATGTCTCAACATGTTTAAATTTCACTGGCAAAATACGACATTAAACATAGGGAATAATGGAAAAGGGCACGTCTTATGTTGTATGCGAGATGACGAATATTCATCATATATGATCACGATGACAAAAGTTTCCCAGGCCTATAGCGATCCATATACGGCATACTTCACTAACCACATCGAAGTCTGCCCTCACTCCGACCCTGTCGACCAGACGAAAAGCCTTTAGTACTTCACAAACACAAACATGTGGTGAGATCACCTTTCTAAACTATTGTTCAGGTCTGACAGCCATTTCTGATGAAATGGAGGCGGGGGGGGGGGGGGGGGCTGACCAGGGACTATTAGACGATTATAGCCAGGAATCAATCTGTACACACTTTTCTTTGTGGCTGACCAGTTGCATAGAAGCATTACAGTAATGTATTTTTTTTGACAAAACAGGCTGACTCAAAGGTATCTAATCTTACGTTTTCCCTCAATATTTTCCCCAGAAAACATTCATACGGCACACATAGAGGAAGATCGAATTGTACAACTTCTCTTAGACAGGGTAGTTCTTGTCACACACTTGTTTGTGTGTTGCAGGGACTGCTTGTTGCTGTGTTTGCTGAACAGTTGTACCAGTGTGGTCGCTGGCTTTGCCGTCTTCTCGGTGCTGGGATTCATGGCTCACGAGCAAGGTGTTCCAATCTCACAAGTGGCTGAGTCAGGTAAACTTGATATACTCTCTAATCTGAGATTATTACAAAGAAGAGAAAAAAATGCCACCCCCTAAAGAGCAACAATGGATGTCACCCACTGAAGACAAACGCTTGCCTGAAATAGACAGCTTGCAAAAACGGATTCAAAGTAAAGATATCTCAGTTCATACAATTTATCGTTCAGACATTAAATTGTTAGATGCCCAACTCATTACCTTGTCATGGTGCATTGGTTTATGGCCCTCTGATATTAGGAGCAAAGTTGTCAGGGGCTTTATATCCCTATCAGGGTCATGCAGGGCAAACACGTTCTCGGTGAAAGGCCGAGACTAACACTAAGACTGGCACTATGTCTTATCTTGGCTCTTGTGCTGTGCAAGTCCTCAAGAGTGGGTAGAAGGTACCAATAATTCTCTTAAGGGTTATAGGTGGATTTTGTCCTACTTTACAGCAGCACTAAACCAGACTGTGATGGATGAATACAGAATTGATTCAATGGCTGCCAAACAAAAGTAGAACTCCCTCAAGACTCCTCGTGGCAGGCCGTGGTTCCTCACCAGCCGCAAGAAGTACATCATCTGCTTTTTGAGGATGGATTTAATGTTGGGCTCCCAGACCAGATCCTGAGAGAATGTGATTTCCAAGAACTCGAAGGTCTCTGGCAGTTGGGTGGACAGCTAGTCAGGATGAGCGGCAGCTGTGACAAAGGATGTTTATGACGCTCCAAGATCCTCTCTAAGGTCTTGTGTGTGTTCCACTCCAGGTCGTGTCAACCACTCCATTTTCTCTCGATATGCATATTTGTTGTATATGGTGCGAAGAGCCTTGTGTGGAGCCAAAGGGCTTTCGACCTCGTGTGCAGTGGGCTGATTTTCCAATTGTGCCGGTTAATGATCGATACATACGAGGGGAGCTAGATTTTAGAGAGTGGGAGAGGGATTACTGTACTTATAGCTCGAATTCATCATTGGACTCTATTTGAGCCACACTTGGAAATCCAGAAAATTTAAGTGGTGCAAAACTGAGTAGCCGACAAGATTGTTCTCGGACTTTGCATACGTTTTCTTCAAACGTGGATGATTGTCATACTCAGAACTCTAGTGTGGACCCAAATGCACGACTCAGTAAGCAGGAAGGCAGTAAAAAGAAGGTCTTTATTCGTTCCAATGCCGTGAGCAAGGAGGTCAGTCAGGGAGAGCAGCAGTATCAAGAACGTTAAGCTTACTGGGTTGGTCGTCTTCCTCTCCAAACTCACATTCGATTCAGCCACTTTGAACTGCCGCACTGCTTCAAGGATTCCCACTTCTTCGGCAGCTCTCACTATGACTTTTGTTTTAAAGCGGTTCCATAACCAGCCCTCGTAGTCTTCGGTAAAGTGAAAGCAAACTCAAGGGCAGCCATTTCTGATGTTTGGTGCAGTGGCAACAAATGTTAAGCTAACGATTGTAAAATGGCAAACTTCCACAAGCAGGTCAGGAATCTCAGGTTGGCGGCGTACATTACCGTAATACATAGAACTGTGCAACGTAAGACATTGAATATCACATTAAAATGGAAATGTATACCTTTTTTACCACCCGATGTACCTGTACACGACCATCCAATGTGAGTTTCTTTTTGGTTTTTAATCTACACCTAAATATAATGCGCTCTGTTGACTTTTTGAAAATATTTTGGGAAAATTTTGCGCATTATACACAAGAAATTACAGTACTAAGCTGCAACCTTCAAAGTCATCAAAAACCTGGCCACACCATCTCTCGCTTGTTTGCACACATTTTCAGGATTTATCTTCAAACGTGTAATACATATATATTCTTGAATTACCAAATTCACTTTACAGCGTCTTTAGGGTATTCCAAGCATTAATAAATGCACATGTCCACTATTTGGAGAAATGCTTGGAAAAAAATTAAAAGGTGTAAAATACCAGTTCTTATTCCACAGTGATGAGTGTTGTTTGCTACTTCATTTGCATCAATATAATGAATAACATTTGAAGTGGTGGAATGACATCACAGTGCGACAAGATGACAGTCCGACCTTGGTTTTTGTGGACTTTGATCCACTTCAGGTCATTTGGACGTTACATGTTGAAGCTGTATTTTAAATTTTGTTTCCAGGTCCAGGCTTGGCATTCATCGCGTACCCTCAGGCGGTGGCCATGATGCCGCTGCCTCAATTCTGGGCTGTCTGCTTCTTCATCATGATCATCCTCCTGGGCCTGGACACACAAGTAAGAGAGATCGTTGGGGTGCCGTGGGATCGTGTTCCCCCACCATTTGCGTGGCTCAGGACAGAGCCATGGTCGGATTAGTGAAAATCAGTTAATTGGAGACTCTAAATTGCCCTTAGGTGTGATTGTAGGTGTTCACTCATCCTCTTTCCTGTACTCTTGCCCAAAGATAATGGAATAGACTACACCATTCACACAAACCTTGTGAGGATAGGCGCCTCAGTGAATGGATGGATGTAACTGACCACCGTCTCCACCCCCTAAAAAAAGTTCAGATACGTCGAGAGATGGAACAAGATGGTGGTCATGCAGAACATTCGGTAAAATGAAACTCCTTAACTGACTTCAACATAGCACCGTTGAGCCTCTGCACCAATATGCCACAAAATGGTCGGAAAGCACTACTTTTTTCCAAAACAAAGGTCCTCAGTGGTTCTGCTCTGTGTGCAGTTTGTTAGCGTGGAGGAGGTGATGACGTCTGTCTCGGACATCTTTCCCACAGTGATGCGTCGGGCGGGGAGGCGGGAAATTTTCCTTCTGCTCTTCTGCCTCACAGCTTTCTTCTTTCAGCTCATCATGATTACTGAGGTTGAGATACTTTTGAGTTGACATAAATCTGTTTGTGCTGTCAAAAAAAAAACTTCATGGGTCAGATGTATTGACATTGCACTGTTTTGTCTCATATCGTGGCTCGTGAATACAAATACTGTAATTCTCCATGTCTTCGTCAGGGAGGGATGTACATCTTCCAGATTCTTGACTACTACGCAGGCAGTGGAGTCTGTGTCCTCTTTGTCTGCATATTTGAAAGCTTGGCAGTAGGCTGGATATTTGGTAGGTTGGTGTGTCATGTCTTTATTTTGTTTTGCTTCATTGTGAAGATGAAGAGATTTGTAGCCAAAAACAGAATACAACGCCTTGAAAATTCTTTTCAATCTACAGCCAGTTGAATACACTACTATCAAATGCCGTACGTTTGGGTTCACCCCACTGAATGAGAGGGTAGCCACAAACGCCTTTGGGTGGGGGGACAGGTCGTGACAGTTGTTTGTGCCTATGTACCAACACATTGAGTCCGAGTGGACTATGTTCCGCACCTCCACTGCTGGGGCGGATGACCGGAGCTGTGGGCGTAAGGTGGTCGGTGCCTGTCGTGGCGGCAACTCCAGAACACATTGGTGGACACCAACACTGAGGTATGCCGTCAAGCTGAAGAAGGAGTCCTGTCGGACCTTTTTGGCCAGTGGGACTCCTGAGGAAGCTGATGCCTCGACGGGGTCCGGGTTGGTGGCCTCAATATTGCCTCTCTGCTTTTGCAGATGATGTGGTTCATGTAGGCTTCATCAAGCCGTGATCTCCAACTCTCACTGGAGCGGCTGGGATGAAAATCGCCACCTCCAAATCTGAGACCATGATCCTCAGTCAGAAAAGGGTGGCCTGGCCTCTCCAGGTCAGCGATGGGATCCCGCCCCAAGTGGAGGAGTTCAAGTGTCTTAGGGTCTTGTTCACGAGTGAGAGAAGAATGGAGCTGGAGATCGAAAGGCGGATCGGTGCAGCATGAGATGTGAAATGAGTTTCCTCCTTAAGGTGGCCTCCAGGCTTCTCTTAACAAAAGGGTGAGAAGCTCGGTAACCCGGGAAGGGCTCAGTGTTGAGCCGCTGCGCTTCCGCATTGAGAGGAACCAAATGGGGGAGCATCTGATTCGGATTCCTCCCAGATGCCTACCTAGGCACATCCCACTGGAAAGAGACCCCAGGGACAACCCAGGGCACGCTGGAGAGACTCCGTCTCTTGGCTGGCCTGGGAATGCCTCAGGATCCCCAGAAGACCTGGATGAAGTGGCTGGGGCAAGGGAAGTCTGGGTATCCCTGCTGGAGCTACTGCCCCGGTGACAAAGTGGTAAAAGATGGATGGATGTATTCAATTGTATTTTGGTTGAAAAGTATTGAAAGTCATTGAATTCTGTTTTTGATGATGGTTAACACAATGTCTCAGCCTCATTGGAAGTTGTAGTCATTCCAATATGGGCTCATTTTTATGCGCTGTTGAACAAAATTGAAGGAGCAGAGCGACTGTGTGGCGTCATCAAGGACATGACTGGCGACCGTGTCAACCCGTTCTTCAAAATCTGCTGGCTCTTCCTAACACCTTTCGTTTCAATGGTGAGTGGGAATTCTCATTCTTGAGGTTTCGCTCATCAGAAATTTCACAAGGTACATTTGAATTATTTACAATTATTTTTATATTTATAAATGGAAAAATAATTTCATTTTAATACAAAAGAGTAGAACAACAAAAAGAAAACTGTGGCCACTGTGAAAGAGACCTACACTTAAAATACTTTCTTGCCTTGAAATGGTATCTGCATGGCAGTTGAAAAGTTGAATCACATTTTTTTTTAAATGAAATTATCCATACAAAGTTTTTTTTTTTTTTTGTAATTTTTCCATGTTGGTCGTCAAACTCCGGCGTATACAACACTGCAATTGGTAGACCAGGAAATCAAGGTTTACAAGTTGTTTGAAACACAAAACCCTGGTCCCTCCTGTGTGGAATTTACATGTTCTCCCCATGCCTGTGTTATATCCAAGCCCTCTGTTTTCCTCCCAATTCCCAAAAACATGCATTAAATTGAAGACTAAATTGTACCAAGGTGTGATACAAAGTGTACATTATGTCAAGAATATTCAAAATGTATTAATTTACCTTTGGCGTTGAGCAATCATGAATGCCGCCTTGTGGTTTGCATTCGTTGCCTCGTCATGTTGAACAATGAAGTGAATTTCAGTCCTCTTCAATTTTTCAAACCACTCACACGATGCCCTAAACACTTGGTGTGGCTCAGTGGGCCCTGTTCCGAAGTTCCCTCGCCACCTTCCTTCTTCAGCAAATCAAAAAATATGGCGGTTGCATATTGCTTTGGCGATGTCAGTCAACTGCATGCCTTTTTCCACATTTCTCGAATGTTTTTTGCTTTGTTTTGATGGACAAAACAAATTGCGTCTTCTTCTCACTGGCACTGGCCATCAATGTCTTGGGGCCCATCTAGAAGAAAGATGAATAAATTTGTGAAGTTGTACAGTACAAGTGTGCGCTGGTGTATGACAATGGCTTCAGTGACGAAGATACAGGAAGTTCATCATGGGTAAAGATTGACGTCCTCCAAGCAAATGAAGGCATGTGATGCCAGGAAGATGCTACGTGATAGCCAATAGGAGAGCAGCTCTATCGCGCCACACAAACCAAGACACAGGACAGGATGTTTACATTCAGTGGAATCCAGCGCCATTTTTTTCCCTTTCCAAGATTGAATTTCCATCTTAACTAAAGACAAAATTTAGGTATGACTGTAGTATACATACTGTAAATGGTATTTTCCCTTTTTTCAGGGTTCTTTTATATATTCTCTAGTTGAGTACAAGCCACTGACATACAACCGAATTTACGTGTACCCCACTTGGGCCCACGTGGTGGGCTGGATGATGGCCCTCTCCTCCATCCTGCAGATACCGGGCTGGGCATTGTACAAGCTAAGCACCGCCACCGGAACCCTCAGTCAGGTGAGCCGAGCCTTATCGGCTGGAATACTGCATGTGCCACCAGGAATTCAATTTGAATCTTTTATGCTTGAAGTAGAATTTATAGATGTTTGTATTTGTGTGTGTGAAAGTCTAAATTTCTACATCATAAAACTGATAACTTGAGTTCATTCATGTCCCCCGTCTCGGCTAAAATAGTAAATTAGACCTCTCAATCCCATGAGGCACATTAGGCTGCGATATTGTTTTTTGTAATCTGTCTTTTTTTAAGGGGAGCAGGTGATTGGCCTCCTGCTCAACCTCAATACCATGTTAGGAATGGGCCAGCTGCATCTCTGCTAAATACAGTAGTATAATTTGTCTAATAAACACAAAAGTGGTACACAATGAATATTCAAAATTACAAACTTTCACATTTAGTATTATCATTTCAGATTCATTCTGTAAAATTAGGTCCTTACAGGAATAGCAAATCAGAGATACAGTACAGCGCACAGACTCACACACTCCTTTTAGGCCCATGAGCTCCTTTGTTTTTGCCATTGGGCCTCTGAAAAGTCAAGTTTTCCAAACAGTCTGAACCATTATACCACCTTCCCTTAAAATTTATGGAATGCGTAATCAGAACATGGGAAAGGACAGCGTATTGTAAGAACACAAATGACTGTTTCAGTTCCCGGTGGCACATATTTCAGCCCACCATGTCCACAAGTGCCAATACACTGAAAGAAGGAATGTTTTCGACCAACCAAAAAGCAAATAATTTCCTTCATGGCTTTTGATCAAATTTTGACATTTTAATACACCGGTTTTGTTTTGTTAGCGTCTCCATCGGCTGTGCTGGCCCGAGCCACCTGACCGCTCGGAGACCCAAAGGAGAGAGACGATGCTGGCACAGACCACTGAGGAGGCTCGTGTATGATTCTAACGTTCCAAAGAAATTGCATATAACGCCACTGGTGGGGCATTTAAATTCAATGTCGGAAAAATTCATGTTGTAAACACACCAATGACAATTCAGATCAAGATGGTGCCCTGTGTTCTTCACATTAATAAAATATATTTACATGAATTAGAGACTATTGTTTTTTGTTCTTACAGTACAATGGACAGTTTTGCTTTCAATACCACATTGAAAAAAATTTTTTACAGGTTTTTAGTAGATTTTTCTGTGCAATTTGAAAGATTTCAGACAATTTCTAAATGAGAGGCAAATTACACTTGCTTAAGACTGTTTGTCACTTACAATTATCATTTACTGTTAAAAAAAAAAAGAGAGAGAATCAAACAATGACCTTCAACTAACTTTATGCTAACATACATAAATTTGAAAAGCCGCAGACATACTAACGGGCCACAGGCAGTGTTTTTTTTTTCCATCCATCCATTCTCAACACTGCCTATACTGCCTGGAGCCAAGTCAGTAACTTATCAAGGGCTATAAATGATAACAATTAACAACCTAATGACATACTGGTCACCAGATGATCTTGAGGATATCATAGATATTAAAGCTAAACTTGGCTGTGTGCCTGCGTTATGAGTTAATCTGATGAACTCTTACAAGTATTCTAGTTGGCGTCACCACATTGGAAGCATAAAGCACTTTGACGTCTGAAATTTGTGACCTTGTAAATCCAGTAAATGTTGAAGTGACTTCCAATAAATGCACACGGAGAGCATAAGGATTCTGCTAAATTAGAAAAAAAAAAAAGTGAATGTGTGAGGATGAAAACCTGGGGAAAAGTTGGACCTGGACAGACGTGAGAGACTAAATTAAAACTGAAGCAAGCCGATGCTGGAAGAAATCAAAATCTGTCGGAAAAGTGAGGAAGAATCTAAGTTGCAGCATTAAATATGTTTCAAGATAAAGCTATTGAAAAGTGTACACTAACTAAGAACAATATAATACAGAATCACTTTAGTTAGATAGTAGGCTTTTGGAGATAATTGACCCTTCTACTTGGAACTGAGTAACCTATGTACAGTTGCTCATTACGGGATTTGGAATTCAAACTGGACGGCCAATGTGGTGTGTGAGGCTGAAAGGAAGTCAGACTTGCGTCGAGGTTTTAAAAAAAATCTGGAGCAAAAATCGTGGCTTGAAGCCAGGCTAAAACGCACTTGGGGAGCGAGGATACCGGGACGCAAGGTGGAGTTTCTTTTGGCTGTTTTGGGAACACTGTTGGCTTGGGTAACGTGTGGAGGTTTACGTACTTGTGCTACATCAACAGTGGAGGTGAGCAAACGCATGGCTCCTTGAACATATCCGCATCGAGTACATATAACATACAGGTGCGTTTGAGGTGACGTGTAAGAAATGGTCGAATTATTTTACTGCAGTTCTTTATCTGGGGGACAACGCAGGTCCATGTGGATCAGGCGACAGTCAGTTGTCCAGGGGCCAGTCAGTCACCCTGTCCGAGTGTCTCTGGTAAGGGGCAAGACACTTGTCTTGGATGAATGCTCTCTGTCCAATCCCTGGAGTGACAATTAATCCTGAGATCCCATTTCTGACACTAAGTTTGTTTTAAATCAGGAAACTGTTTGTTGTCATTTTAAGGAAATTTTTGCAGAGAGACAGTCCAGACCTAACTGTTGCTTCACGCTTCTTCCGGTCTCTGAAGCACACAGATACACACATGAAATGGGAGGGAGATCAAGGAACAACACTGTCTATTCACACAGATTTCTTGTCCTTGAGAGAAACCGAAGAACATACGTTCACTGTGAAGAGGGAAAAAAAACATGAAGCATGACGGCCTCGTCGTTTACGCATGTAAATATGGAAGCTTCCAACCAGAGCTGACATGATTATCTCATTTTTTTTCTTTTAATCAAACTGTTGCTGGAAAAAGCGTGACAACATTTCCAACTACTGCGCTAAATGGACAACTGACTTCGATCCCGGTAACGTTGCATCTGTTCATGTCATGAGGATGTTCCGATTACACGTAGTGGAACATGTGACAGCATAGACAAGATTGTAATAGATCAAGTCACATGTAAGCTGTTCACCAGAGATGCTCAATCAGGATGACAAAAAAGTCTGCACGCGAACACAGTTATTGTCTCACCTCTCAAATAGTTGTGGACATGTCTGCTGAATGTGCTGAAATGTGTCATTTAACATTATCACGCACAACGTTTCTGATCTCATTCATACGACAAACAATTGATTGCAAAGCTACATGACTTCTCAGCCTCCCACCTTGCTCTTCTCACCAATAAGGTTCCTTTTGGGCTCGTTAAATCGAGATTTTAGGACAAGTGACACCTTTTGTAACTTCAAGCTATTTCTGATAGATCATCATTTTGGAATGTTTAAGCAACTGGTGGGTATTTTTAACGAAAACCTTTGAGTCCTTCAGGGAATGGTTTTCCCGGTTAAAGTTTGTTTTTTGTTCCAGATTTTCTTGAGGGAAAATCCTCCTAAAGAATTCTCCCGCAAGGTGAATGTTTCTGAAACACAAATCTCAATTTCTCCACAATCCATCAACCGATTTTCAAAATCCTTGCAAAACTTAGCTTGACAGATTGTGGTTTTTGGTAACTTGTCACGTCGCAAAAGTACTTTACTTCTTTAGCTGTAAATTTATATGTTGTGAAGATCAAATAAAATACCCCTCTAAAATATTAACTGCTCTGCCAGTTGTCTATGACGTGACTTTTATGTTTGTGTGGGTGTGTGTATGTGTGTGTGGCTGAAAGGAAGATCAGCTTTACGTTAACTTTTAGGAAATGTGGAGGAAAAACAACGCCCAACGTGTGCTTAGGGAGCGAGGACACTGGGGCAAGAAGGTGGAGTATTTTCTGGCGGCTGCCGGGAACATTGTGGGCCTGGGTAATGTGTGGAGGTTTCCGTACTTGTGCTATAAAAACGGCGGCGGTAAGCAAACGTGGCGGTCAGCGTGATTTCCCAAAAATTGTACATAATACAAAAGTAAGTGTTCCATTCAGGTGCATTCCTGGTGCCGTATCTGGTGTTTATTGTGACGTGTGGTGTACCGCTCTTCCTTTTGGAGACCACCATTGGACAGTACACCCAAGAGGGGGCCGTCACCTGCTGGAGAAAGATTTGCCCACTGGCACAAGGTGCGAAACAATCGTGTACAAGACAGAGATTACGAAACAAAACACGTGAAAGAGCTAGTTCTTTCGAAAAGGGCCCACTTGTACCTCACTCCATGAGGTTGGACAGTCTTCTGCCTTTCCTTTAGCCTTGTCTTGTTCGGGCTCGCCACAGCGTGTCATCTTTTTTCCATCTAAGCCTATCTCGTGCATCTTCCTCTCTTAACACCCACAGTCTTCGTGACCTCCCTCACAACATCCATCAACCTTTTCTTTGGTCTTCCTCTCGCTCTTTTGCCTGGCAGCTTCACCCTCAGCACCCTTCTACCAATATACTCGCTCTCTCGACTCTGATCATGTCCAAACCATCGAAGTCTGCTCTCCCGAACCTTGTCTCCAAAACATCCAACTTTGGCTGTCCCTCTAAAGAGCTCATTTCTAATCCTATCCAACCTGCTCACTCTGTGCCAGAACCTCAACATCTCCATTTTTGCCACCTCCAGTTCTGCTTCCTGTCGTCTCTTCAGTGCCACCGTCTCCAATCCGTACATCATGGCCGACCTCACCAATGTTTTATAAACTATGCCCTTTGGAGACTCTTCTGTCACATAGAACACCAGACACCTTCCGCCAACTGTTCCACCCCGCTTGGACCAGTTTCTTCACTTCCTTACCACACTCACCATTGCTCTGGATTGTTTGACGCCAAGTATTTGAAGTGGTCCACCCTCACTATCTCTTCTACCTGTACCCTCACACTTCCCCCTCCACCCTTCTCATTCACGCACATATATTCCGTTTTACTTCGGCTAATCTTCATTCCTCTCCTTTCCAGTGCATGCCTCCATCTTTCTAATTGTTCCTCCACCTGCTCCCACTGCATATCATACAGTGAGGTCACGAAATTGGGCGTGCTGTGGCATTATTCCCACTGATTGAAACATAAACATAAATGCAATGTCATGTCATTGTGTCAGGCAAACAACAGCACAAACTCTGTAAGCCTCAATTCAAAGAAACAAAAAAAAAAAGGAAATATACTTCCATGGGAGTCGTGGTGATGGGACAAAATATATTTTGAAATTGTATTATCTGTTATGATACATTTGATACAATGACATAAATTAATTCTGATACATGAGTATGAAATGCCAGATAGATCGATGCAAAACTTTTGCTTATTTTAGTGAAAAAATACAATCCATCACGTTAAATGTCAGCGCAAATCAGCAAAACGATAAAATGACACTACAGCTGAAGCCACCCGGGAAAACCTCAAATTAACATGTTCCATTCTCAAGAGATTTCTTGAACCTTCAACCTTGTGTGTCAGGTATCGGCTATGGTGGGCAGCTAATACAGGTGTACCATTGCATGACCTACATCATTATTTTGTCCTGGGCTGTCTTCTACCTGGTGTTCTCCTTCTCCCCCACCCTGCCCTGGAGCACCTGCAACAACTACTGGAACACAGGTGAGGTCTCGCAAATATCGGTGCCAATGTTCTTTTTTTTTGGCCAAAGAATCCATCCCCTGCAATTTTTTGTAAAAATTGCACTGTATATTTTATACGACCCTTTACTGACGTTTTGCTGTATACGTTTTAATACATTTTGAAATGTACGATAGCCTTAAAGTAACTCAATATAACCATTGATGTTGAAACTGCTGACAAGAAAAGCGAGTCCACCTCTCCATAAAACAAACTATATATGTATCAGATATTCATCTATGCATCTTCTACCGTCAGTGACGTTGACTATGTATAATCTTGTCTTGTCTATGTCTTCAGTATTGGAATTGAAGACCCTCAGAACGTCTCCATCACACACCATTTCAGTCTGTCGCTCTCAATTTCATTTTCATCTTGAGACATAGTGCTGTTCTCCTTACGTAGCAGCGTTGGTGATGGTTGATTCTTTCATACTGCTCCACACTTTCAAGACCTCAGGAAAAGATGACATTCACATGCGGCTAGTTTTGGTTATCCAGCCATTCATTTTCTTAGCCGCTTATCCTCGCAAGGGTCGCGGGAGTGCCGGAGCCCATCCAAGCTGTCAACAGGCAGGGGACACCCTGAACTGGTTGCCAGTCAATCCCAGGGCACACGGAGACAGACAACAGTCACACTCACAATCACACCTAAAGGCAATTTGGAGTCCCCAATTAACGCATGTTTTTGAGACGTGGGAGGAAACCGGAGTGCCCGGAGAAAACCCACGTAGGCACGGCGAGGACATGCAAACTCCGCACAGGCAGGCTTGGATTTGAACCCTGGTCCTCAGAACTGCTCTAAGTAGTTGTGCCACTGTGCCACTGATTTTAAATGGCATTAAAAATGTATTTTGTGTTTTTGTGAGATGTGCTGCATTATGCTTCGAGACCACCAAAAACTAGCGCAAACTTCTTTGAGACGCTTGAGGTAGCTTCGTCTTCTTCGTTGCACGCTGAAAGTGAAGTCTTCTTCCACACATTGGAGGCATCTACGCAAGTCCAAACTCGGGTGCATTATAGGGAACAGCAATGTTTTAAAGATTACGTTCGAACCCGTTTTAATTGTACGTTTAAACTGATGGCCAAAAGTGAAACAAACAAAACAAAACAAAAAATCAGTACTTTAGCAGCATTGATACTAAGCCACAAGGTTCAGAGCGCAAGGAAAATGGAGTAGCTTATAGTCCGGAAAATACGGTACTGTACTTCAATGTTCCTCATTCTTTATTTGTGATTCTTTTAGCAAATTGTGTCGATGTTACAATAAGGAATCACACCAACCACAGCAAAGGAACCGCAGCTGCAATTGAGTTCTGGGAGTAAGGACGATATTACGTTAAAATCACATTTTTAAAAACATTCTATGTTACATAAAATGTCTTTTTTTTCGGTTTAACTTTGTCCAGACGTCGGGTGTTGAATATCTCGGGCGGTATTGAGGAGATTGGCAGCATCAGGTGGGAGTTGCTTGTGTGCCTCCTGGCTGTGTGGGTCGTTTGTTACTTCAGCATATGGAAAGGGGTCAAATCAACTGGAAAGGTGAAGTAATCAAACTGGACAAAATATTTATATATATGAAATGTAAATACACTGACAGTCCTGTGACCCTCCTCCTGGGCAGGTGGTGTACTTCACTGCCACTTTCCCTTATGTGATGCTACTCATCCTTCTGATCCGAGGAGTCACTCTTCCGGGGGCCAGACAAGGAGTGGAGTTCTACGTTCTGCCCAAGGTTTCGCGACTGAAAGACCCTCAAGTAGGATTGTACTGGATTATACAGTACAAACACTGTACTGGGGGGCAAAACGCTCAATGGCAGTGCTTTTTTTTAAACAGGTTTGGATGGAGGCCTGCTCACAAATCTTCTTCTCGTACAGCCTCGGTGTGGGTGTACTGACTGTACTGGGAAGTTACAACACCCGGCGCAACAACTGTTACAAGTCAGAATACCCACTTTGCATTACATGTACACACATTACAAGTTCCTTACATACTCAACTGCCACAATACCCGATGAACTTGGAATCCAAGAAATATTCTGTTTTTTTAGATGAACAGTTATGTTGTGTATGTTTTGGATAATAATTTAACAAAATGTAGATTATTGGGATCATACTTTGCAATGTGCTGTACAGAACAGCACTGCGTCATGCTGAGAGCTGTTCCTAATATTTTGGTAACCTTATTCAGTATTTTTCTGTATGTCACAATGATCTCCAGCCGACGACATCCAAGTCTGCACTCACACCGACTCCGTCAACCAGACAAAAAGTCTTTAATACTTTAAAAACGCAAACAACTGTGGCGACATCACATTTCTAAACTATTTTTCAAGTTGTGTGCCATTACTGATGCAATGGAAAAAAAGAAAAAAAAAAAACGACGATCCGACCAAAGATTACGATCGGTGGAAATTAATCAGTACACACTGACCAGTTGCACAGAAGCATTACAGTAATCCATTTTTTGACAAAACATGCTGACTCAAATATGCATGACCTAACTATTTTTACTCAATATTTTCCCAGAACAACATAGAGACTTTAATTTTTCATGTGATATTACTCTGAACGGCTCCAGTGGTTTGAGGTACAAGGACTTTTACAACTTCTCTCAGACAGTTCAACTGTTTAAGTTTTTATAGTTGTTCGCAAGCTACTTTGGACACTTAAAGTTGGTCAATAATTTGGAAAAATATCAGTATAACTTATGGAGCCTAACCAATAACATCAATTAGTGAACAAACGAACTTGACCGTTGACATGAAGTTTCTACCAGACAGCAATAGTACTCTAAATAAGTGCCGCAATTCCCGGCCTACAGAGCGCACCTGGTTACAAGCCTGACCGGGTACATTTGTAAAGGAAATATCATTTGGTACATACATACGCCGCAGCTGTGGAAAAGCCGCAAGTCCCCACATTGAGAAAGGTACATGGGGTTTGAGTCTTGTCATTCGCAAATGACTTGTTCAATCAAACGAAGCTTTTGTGTGAATGTAGTGAAACCAATAAGTGAGTGATTTTTTTTTTTTTTTTTTTTGCTCAATTCAGATGAGCTCAAGCGCAATCACGTACCTCCCCAATGGCGACACACACTGAGAGACTGACAGTGTTTGTGTGTTGCAGGGACTGCTTGCTGCTGTGTTTGCTGAACAGTTGTACCAGTGTGGTAGCTGGTTTTGCCGTCTTCTCGGTGCTGGGATTCATGGCTCACGAGCAAGGTGTTCCAATCTCACAAGTGGCTGAGTCAGGTAAACTTCAAATACTATCAAATCTGAGATTGTGAAAGAGAAAAGGTTAAAAAAAAAAAAAAATGGCATCCCATAATTAGCAAGCAGGAATGTCACCCACCGAAGACAAACGCCTGCCTCAAATAGACGTCTTTCAAAACATATTCAAAGTACGGTTATCTCAGTTCATAGAATTTATTGTTCACAGATATTAAATTGTTAAATGCTGAACTACTTTGAACTCTTTGCTTCCCTGTGCCGTCATATTATCGTGGTGGAGGAGTTTGTGTCCCACTGATCCACAGAGCTTTGACTTTGTGTGGCGATCAGGGTCAACCCGGACAAACAGGTCCAAGGTGAGGGACCAGACAAAAATACCTGCTCTTGTTCCACAATAATGACAGTATTGTTTGCTACTTCATTTGTATCAATATAATGGAAAACATTTGAAGTGGTGGAATGACAACATCACAGTGCGACAAGATGACAGTCCTACCTTCGTTTTATGGACTTTGATCCACCTCAGGACATTTCGGATGTTACATGTTGAAGGTGTATTTTGAATTTGAATTCCAGGTCCAGGCTTGGCATTCATCGCGTACCCTCAGGCGGTGGCCATGATGCCACTGCCTCAATTCTGGGCTGTCTGCTTCTTCATCATGATCATCCTCCTGGGCCTGGACACACATGTAAGACCAGTAATTCCCTATCAATGTGCTGTAAGAACTCGTCGGGGTGCTGTGGGATAGGGTTAGGCGTGAAGTTAGGTTAGGCATACAAACCCTTATCCAATGCATGAAGACCTCTTGCCATTTCATCCAACAGAATAATATCTTTGTGTTTAGCTAAACAATGATTTCACATGAAGTACACTTGTGAGTGAATTGATTACTCATTATTTCAGGAAACCGTGTTCCCTGCTATTTGTGTGGCCAGGGAGGGAGTCACACCGGGGATTGGGGAAAATCTGTAATTGACCGCCTCACACCTCTCCCTCAAAAGGTTCATAAGTGCCCATGGATGCCTCGAGATGGTGGTAAAGGACGACTTTCAATTAAATGAAGCTCTTTAACTGACGTCTACAAAGTTCCTCGACATCAAAATGCAACAAAATTGCAGCAAAGCTCTTTTTCTCTCTAAATAAACCTCCTCAACTCAACTTTAACACAGTTCTTTCACAGCAAGATTGCGCCATACTAATACTTTGATTGCTATGGCCAGAGCAAAAATAGAAACAAAAAAAACAAACGGTGAATAGATCAGTTTTTAAATCAAATAACGGAGGATGAATTCCACCCTCCTCTGCGCCACCCCCCAAAAAATTTAAATCTGCAAATATTGAATTTGTGAATGCTGGACCCCAAATACAAGCGGCCAAAATTAGTTTCCTCCGCAGGATGTCCGGGCTCTCTCTTAGAGATGGGGAAAGAAGCTCGGTTATCCGGGAGGGGCTCGGTGTTGATCCGCTACTCCTCCGCATTGAGAGGAGCCAGATGAGGTGGCTGGGGCATCTGATTCGGATGCTTCCCAGACACCTCCCTGGTTAGGTGTTCCGGGCATGTCCCACTGGAAAGAGACCCCGGGGACGACCTAGGACATGCTGGAGAGACTATGTCTTTCGGCTTGCCTGGGAACTCCTCGGCATGAGGAGAGCTGCAAGAAGTGGCTGGGGAAAGGGAAGTCTGGGTATTCCCCCTGAAGCTACTTCCCCCGCGACCTGACCCGGAGAAGTGGTAGAAAATGGATGGATGGACACCAAATATCTGGTCCACCGCTTGATATTTTTGTGCCCTTTAAATTTGCTGGTGTTCCGTGAGATTTTTCTCATTTAAAATGCGCTTTGAGACTCATCAAAGGTTAGGAAATATTGTTCTAGATGTCTGTCTTTGCTTGATCTTTTCCTGGGAACTAATAAGTGGCTCTGCTCTGTCTGCAGTTTGTCGGCACCGAGGACGTGATGACGTCGGTCTCAGACATCTTTCCCACAATAATGCGTCGGACGGGCGGGCGCGAAGTTTTCCTTCTGCTCTTCTGCCTCGTTTGTTTCTTTGTACAGCTCGTCATGCTGACCGAGGTTGGTGTTAAGGGTTTGTGCTGTCAAAAAAATTCATTTAACCCGTCACATTTTTGTAAATATTTTCTTACATCTTTTCATGGGATGACCCTGCAGGAATGGCACAACTAAAAAGTGAAGTAATCATATTAATGCTTGTATACCAGTGTAAATTAATGCCGTTATTGTCTAATCTATTGACTAGTAGCAAAACTGAATACAGCCATCAGTGCAACAGCAGTCACTGTGATTTGACAGGCGCATATGCGTCCGTGCGCCACCACACTCGCAAATCTGCACAGTCGAGCACGAAAAATCACGCGTGTAAAATTTGTCAGAAGTAGAAAAAAATGGATATTTAAAGACGTTGCTGATTTTCTGTAGTCTTGCGCAAATGCACAGTTGTCGCACACTCTCAGTGCACATGAAAACCGATCCAGCGCAGTGAACCACAGCCTGACAAACACGGAAGCACACGGTCTTTAATGATGCTACTTCTACTTCCTAGTTTACCTGACACCGCCCCCCTGCACTCTTAAAGGGATACACTCATAATTACAAACAGAACACACACACGTAACTTTATATCTGCGGGCATGACTGGTGGCCCACACCCGTACATTTTTCAAATGTGAGTGACTGATGCCTTCCGTGAAGTGTGACATTTTAGCGAGAACCGTCTGACAGCATACTTTGACATCGACCAATAGGATTGAAGCAGTGGATCACCTCCCTTACTCCATACTGTCAGCAGCGTGCACAAGCCGATATTTACTGAAACTTTATCGTGCACGAACAGACAGAAAGCCTGCATATTGTTTACATTCAAATGTTAGTGCTAGCACCAACTAGCTAAAAAGTCTTGTGGTGTCTGCTGGCTGGCGGGATTAATAGTACATGAACATTACCTCAAGAAGTCCTTCAAGAATGGACTGCTCAAATCGTTCTCTCTGGAGCACCCAGGGATGACATCATGTACATATTTTTTTGCCTGATTAGACAAGATAAGCCTAATGATAGTAAAATACGGGATGATCATTTTCATATCAGTTGTTTAGTCTTGCCCATGTCTGACCAAGACACAGCAATTTTTTACGGCAATATTGTGCCATTGTGAGAGACCAAATTTGTGTTGCAGTCTAATCCGTGCATTAGGGGTGTGCTCGCTTTTGTTGCAGGAAGTTAAAGAGCTGTGTGGTGTTTCGAGGAGATTACATACATTTGCATTGTTACAAAAGCAGTTTACTGACTGGTAAATCATTTTCAAAATGTGAGGGGGATACTGTATTATCACTGTTGTGAGTTACTGCATATTGAGTGAAATAAATACATTGGAAACTTTATTAAGCATAACCGCACTAGTTTAGGTGTAGCTATTACAATACATTTTACTGTTTTTTTTTTTTTTTTTTCCTGATATTGTGGCTAGCGAGTACAAATAATGGAATTCTCCCTGATGTCTTCGTCAGGGAGGGATGTACATCTTCCAGCTTTTTGACTACTACGCTTGCAATGGAGCCTGCCTCCTCTTTGTCTGTGTCTTTGAAAGCTTGGCAGCGGGCTGGATATTCGGTAAGTTGATACTGTATCTTTATTATGTTATTTTTTTTTAGTTCATCGTGTAGTACTTGATGACTCATTGACAAAAAGGATTACGGATCTGGTAAGCTTTCGTCAACAATTTTAATTTGAAGTGTGAGTCGATGTGGTTTGTAGATCATTTATTTTTACCTCGTTAGGAGGAATGAAAAGTGGATTTTGGCCATAGTGGTGCCCCCTCATGGCCAAGGTAAACAACTGGCAAAAACCAAACAAGTGAACAACTATCAGGCAATGTTTTTTTTTCTAGGTTTGTGCTTACAGGTAGTCTACGTTTAAATAAAAAGATAATCAAATGCTGTACTTGCCAATACTGCAAGAGGTGGATGGCGAATGAGGGGAGGCTGTCCTTAGCTATTGCTAAGGAAGCATGTGCAGGTAGCCCTTGCTAGCGGTAAATTACTCCTCAGCGTCCTTGCCTTTCTGCTCTTTCAAAGTTTGGAAAATATGCTGTGCCTTTTCCCTTAATGAACATTAGGCTGATATTAATCCTACCCCGCTTTGTATCCTCGATCGATAACGTAAGTAATCTTTCAATCTCGGCAAGAATCAAAGAACGTAGCTTTGTTTTTTTGTTTTTCTTCACAAAAAAAGTTGCTTTGTCGTCGCTTTATCCCTCATAGCGATAAAACCCTTCAGGTGCGCTAAAATACGGGCTTTGTCCTGAATAATAATCGCCACGGTCGACAAAGTGAAACCCGAGTCTTTTTCGGTGTTACTTCTTTCTCTGATCTTTTTATATGATGTTAAGCTTCGTTGCCGTGGTCATTGTTTTTCTTTCGGCTGGACCTGCATTACCAAAAAAAAAAAAAGAGCTTTCTTCTTTTGGGCCTAATGTTTAAAAAGGTGGGCGACAACAGCAAATATACTCACGGCACACAAATAAGGAATATGTATCAGCTAAGCAGAAACGCCATGGTGCTGGGGACAAAATGGCAGATGAGACACCCGCGTCCTAAAGTCGGGGCGACACTGTGTTCCAGGCATCAAATTCAAAATCGTTACAAAAACAACAAAAAAAGACTTTCATCATTTTGCGCGTTAGGATTTGAAAATCATTTCATTCCGTTTTTAAATGATGCTTTCCACAATGGTCCCAACCTCATTGGGATCGTGTTGTAGTCGTTCCAATATGTGCTTATTATAATGTGCTGTTGAACACAATTGAAGGAGCGGAGCGGGTGTGCGGCGTCATCAAGGACATGACGGGCAAGCGTATCAATCCGTTCTACAAAATCTGCTGGCTCTTCGTGACGCCACTAATTTCTATGGTGAGTGATATTTCTCATTCTTGAGGTTTGAAATGGATTTCACTCATCAGAAATTTCATCAAGGTACACTTGAAGTCTTGAACCCATCCAATGCGTGAGAGTAAATTTTTACGTTCAAGGGCAACTTGAATATTAAAACAAACAAATGGGCCACGGAGGGGGGTGGTTACGGAGGTTATAATCCCTATGGAAAATATTTAATTTTTAATAACAATCATCAACATCAGTTTCAGGATTAATTTTATTGGTAGATGTTTTCAAGTATTAACTATGTGGCCATTTTCAAATGACAAATGTATCAGTACAACTGTATATCTTACTAATATTTTTTATCTTATGATCAAGAATTAATAAATTAACCTATTAGCAAATGAGATACATGTATCCATAATAAATATCTGATAACAGATGAAAAAAAAGTTATTGTGGGACTTAATAACTGTAATTCCCGGCCTCCAGAGCGCACCTGGTTATAAGCCTCGTACACAGACTTTAACGCTAGCGCCGCATCACCGCGTAAACCGCAGGGTTGAAAGCGTGTGAAAAAGGTCGCGGCATGCAAGCTGGAAATTACGGTAACATAATTGACAAAATTTATTAGAGGCTTTGTAAATGATCTCAATCACATTTTAAATGTTGGAAGGAGAAAAAAAAAAACAACAACAATGATTGCACAGTAGCTCCTTTCCTCCCTGAACCACTTAAGGATCGTTCCATTTCATCCTACCCACATTTGCAACCTGTTCAGCAGTATATTATGATCTACCGTATCAAAAGCCGCGCTGAGATACAACAAGACCGAAATGGCTACTTTAAGAGCGTTAGGGAAGTCGCCAAACTGAAGCGAGCAATTGATTATTTGCTGCAAATCAGCGAGCACAGACGTCACAATAGTTTTGAAAAAGTCAGATGATTTGGAGTCGAGACAGCTCGTTGGTGGTTTCGGCCCGCTGAACTGTCTTCTCAACAGTTTTTGATCAGCTATCAAATTCTGACATGGTAGAAGACTCTTCCCGGGGTGGCTTCAGATGTACTAACATTATGTCATTTTGCTCATTTGTGCTGATATTAAATACATGAATTCAAGAAATAGGTACAAAAATGTACAATTTAATCATCCATTTTAGGAAAAAATGACGAAACTAATAATCGAGGACATTTCTTAGCGCTTTGGTTTATTACTTCTTTTTGTATTTAAAAAATGCAAAGGCAGAGGACACTTTTTACAATAAATGCAGTTTTTAGGTAGGTATGGGGTAACGAGGAATCTCTGAAGAAAAAAACTTTTGAAATCAAATGATTTCACCATCAAGTTATACTTTGTGACGTGGTTCAAATGTGCATATCTTCTTTATCTTGGGCTGCTTATTCAAATCCATGAAGTATTCTAAAAATGTGGTTTATCCATTACACACACAAGCAGTCGTCTTGAGGTATTTGTAGTCCCGTAATTTGCAAGAATCTGATGTACGGTATACTTGCCAGTTCTGTCTTATTAGGCAGCTTCATTTATGAAGAAAACCATACGGCATTAGCAAATAATATACAACAACAAGCTAACTATCGTCTCCATTGAGCAGAATCCTGCCCGACTCACGACGGCGGTTACGTCATCATGCAAGTTAATAAACGATCCCCTCTTGCCATCATTTTCTGTTGCCACCAACACAAACACGACCTCAAAATCATTTTCACATCAACACCCGCCGGTCCTGTAACTGAATGACCGAATGTGTGACTTTGTGAGATTAACAACCGAAAGGACATTTCAGGTTGACCACAGCAAAAGGTAACATTCCCGAGTTTATATCAGCTGTGTGAGGGATCAATAATCAATAGTTCTTGGCAGAAATTCAGGGCCCCAAAATCCAATTTTGCTTTGGACACTCTGGCGGCTTAGACCGGCTCGGCACGCTCAAAAGATTGCACAGGTGATGACGACAGCGTATACATACTGTAAATGGTATTTTTACCTTTTTTTTTTCAGGGTTCTTTTATATATTCTCTAGTCGAGTACACGCCACTGACGTACAACCGCTTTTACGTGTACCCCACTTGGGCCTACGTGATGGGCTGGGTGATGGCCCTCTCCTCCATCCTGCAGATACCGGGCTGGGCATTGTACAAGCTAAGCACCGCCACCGGAACCCTCAGTCAGGTGAGCCGAGCCTTATCGGCTGGAATACTGCATGCGCCACCAGGAATTGAATTTGAATAGTTTATCCTTAAACTTGCAAGTCCCAAGTCACTGTGAGAAACAAAAATCATTTTACTTTGTGGTGACACCCTCGTAACTCTGGCGGTTCTTAAGAGAAGACCGTTAAACAAAAGCCAAGACTGTTTTCTGTTGGTCAAACATAAATTAGATGTGTATCTAATGCATTCACTGCGTGCGCGCCCATGCGCCATCGCACTCGAAAATCTGCAGTCAAGCACGAAAAATAACCCGCGTAAAATTTGTTATGAGTACAAATACATAGATATTGAAAGGTGTTGCTTATTTTGTGTAGTCTTGACCAATGTTCCCTCAAAGATGCGCAACTGCGCACTTGTCGCACACTCGGCGCACATAAAAACCCATCCAGCGCAGTGAACCACAGCCTGACATTTTTTTACAGCCTAGTTCTACTTCCGAGTTTACCTGACACCGCCCCCCCTCCGCTCTTAAAGGGGTACACTCATAATTACAAACAGAACACACACCCGTAACTTTATGTCTGCGGGCATGACCGGTGGACCACACCCGCAACTTTATACCTGCAGGCATGACTGACCACACCTGTACATTTTTCAAATGAGTGAGTGACTGGAAAATGGGCTCAAGGAGAGTGAAAAAGATTCGTAATTGAGGGAATAATACGACATAAAAATGTTGCCATCCTTACAAAAATGTGGAGAAAAAAAACCCTGCATTCCTCCTTTGTCCTCTACGTTATTTATTAATAACTCAGTCAGGTTTGTCAATTTAGACCCACTGCCTGTGAACAATTGATAATTATCATTAGCAGTGGCGTCTCGACGATGAAAAATTGAGTGGGCACAAGCAGCAAAAACCTACACAATAAATATTTCAAATCCAGAACGCAATCCTTTTTTTTTTAAATTCCTATATTTGCAAATCAAGGCTACGAATAAAAGCTTTAAACGATTCTAAATGAAAGCATCACTCACCAGAGTTGTTCACTTCTTGAATCGAAAGGATACACGTCCATCTTTCGTCTGGGCAAACCTGTCAAAAACCCGTTTGTCAAAATCCAATAATCCATGAATCATTTTCAATGTATAACATAACTAGTGCATTTAATCTCTGCTGGCGCATTGTGTTTCTTGTCAATATCTTTATCCTTTGAAAAGTTTCTTTCAAACACCCGCTTTATAATCTCTTCTTGATATACATTAAATATACAATGCAGAAGTTAATTTTGAATAGTCGCTGAGGTCCCTTCGAAATGCCTTTTGAGTCTGGAAAATTCTTCACGCGTAGTCCCAAAAATGCTACGGAAACTGCCTTGATTCACCGAGGCAGCTGATTCATCATGGCCCGTGTGACAATTACACATTTTAACCACGTTGTAATTCTTCGAAGCACATATTATTTTCCTCAATTTTCTGATTGTGCAGTTCAATGGCGCGTTTATGAGCGGGATTTAACCGTGCAAGCTATGTTCGCCGTCCCAAGCTAACCCAGTTTCAGGGGAATTCTCAATCTGTGAGCCACTCCTCTCACGTTTTGGCCAAACCTTGTCAAAGATGTTTCAAATTTTTGAATCTCGTCGTACTGCATGTAGTAACAGGCAAGGAAAGCAAAACGGCGAATTTCTGAACACGGATGAGTTAGCCATGGTTTCCTCTTGAACCTTCCGGGTTGAAAGTGCGGGACGATGTTAAAGTCCACCGGCTGATGCGGTCCAAAATGTTGAATTTCTTTTTTTTTATTTTCCTCAAGTGGCAAACTACTAAAATTAGTCTTCATTAAAGCATCTAAATCATTCATATTGATGGAATGCTTTTATTCATCTTTTGGCTCGCAATGAAAAACAAACTTCCTGTCGTTTACCGCCACAACTGACCCTTTATTACGTCATAAACGTACGTCACTAAATTACTGTATTTTAATTGGCTGATTTTGGACATGTGCACTTTGCTTTTAGTGGCTCATTTCTTAAAACAAATGCTTACGGGTCACAGTTAGTTTGGCAAAGCCTTTGGATTATGTAAAATGTTTACAACGGAACTGCCTTGGGAGCATAATTGGATATTATTATTATACAGGATAAAATATGATTTGAATAATTACTCGATAAAGAGAAGACAATTATTTAGAGCCTGCATAGTGGTCCAGCAGCGCCATCCGGTGGTTTACAAATGCAATCTCATGACTCATTACATTACAGTGCTAAGATTTCAAATTGGTATATACAGTACCATAAATGATCACGAGATATTGAAGCATTTTTGTGTAACCATGAAAAATCTTGATTTCTGACTTCAAAACTGGTTCCTGCAAGTGAATGTAAAATTTGATCTGCAGTGAAAATTCAAATCTATAAACTTTCACATTCAGTTTTATCATTTCAGATTGAGTTTGACAAATTACATTTCAAATGAGCAAATCAGAAATAAAAATTGGACTACACAGAGCCTCTGAAAAATCAGATATTCTAACTAGTCTGAACTTTTGAACCACCTTTCCTTAACTTTTGTAAAATGTGTAACAAGAACATAGGAAAGCGTATTGTAGGAACAAAAATGATTCATATTTAGTTCCTAGTGGCACATATTTCAGCCCATACGAGTCCGCAGTTGACAGTACATTGCAAGAATCAAAAAGCTAATAATTTCCTCTATGGCTTTATGATCAAATATTGACACGTTATAATACACCAATTTTGTTTATCAATTTGTCAGCGTCTCCGTCGTCTGTGCTGGCCCGACCCACCCGACCGCTCGGAGATCCAAAAGAGAGAAACGATGCTGGCACAGACCACCGAGGAGACGCCTCACATACGATTGTAACGTTGCAAAGAAACACACATGAACATATTCAAAACTCCCATATCGAAGCGGTTATGTACACGATTTGAAAACTACAAAAAGTGTAGCCGTGTCATCAGTGCTTCCTGATACTCTTTTTTTTTTTTTGCTTCTTTGTGTCTAAAATGCTGAACAAATCATCATGCAGGAACACATTGCCCCAGCAATGGTTGTGTTTATTGTCGTAAACGAATCTAGTTTTCCACAGGATATTTTACTTTATGTATAATACACAGAACTGGAAAAAAACTAAGACGTAAAAAAAAATTGAGCGGCATTCAAATTAAATGACAAATGCACGTTGTAAACACATTGATGACAATTCAAACTAAAATGTTGGCATCTGTTCTTCACCTTAATAAAATAGATTTCTATGATCTAAAGGAGAAAAAGTCCCTTTCAGCTGTATGGCGGACATGTTTGACTCTGTGCTGGAACAGTTTTGCTGTGCAACAAGGGAATTTGAAAGTTCCCTTTACTTATTGATAAAAAAAATGAGAATAATAATCTGATTTGACTGAAATTGCAGCCAGACAGTAACAGATCAGAGGGATACAGTGGAAAAGGGGACTCGGGTCGAGAACGAGGGCAGAACGATCGTGAAGGAAGGGCGAGGCTCTCTCGGGGAAGCAGCGGACAAAATAGCTTTTAGAGTAACAAGATGGAAGTAATGCAAGACCAAATGACCATCCATCCATTTTTTTTTTTCCATCGCTTATCCTCACGAGGGTCGCGGGGAGTGCTGGAGCCTCTCCCAGCTGTCAACGGACGCCACTACTGACATCGTGGTTGTAAAGGGCAACTCGAATGAGTTGGATCACCAGCGTACGAAGCAAAGCAGGACTCTTGATACCTCAGCAGGTGTACTCATAATTAATACTTTTAGAATTATGGCTGAGAAGTGTTTTTCACCAAATGTTTAATTCATTGCTGCATTAGTGCAGCTTAGCAACGGACTACGGCATGTTACAATTTGCGGACTAACTCGGGCATAAGCCGTGGACCCCCAATAAACATAGATGAAGACCATTTTGCTCCTAAAATTGAACACGGAGTGCAATTCTCAAAGCATGAAAAAAAATGTGTTGAAGTCACTTCAAAACTGAACATACCACATGCAGAATCCTGAAAGGAGCGCCTGGTTTTTAGGTCCAGAATGCAGCAGTCGCTTCCAAGGCATTCCACCTCGCACTAAACAGTGGAGTTATCGGGAGGAATGAAGGCGACCTCTCCTGGCGTGAAATTCCAGTGCGGTTCTGCGCGAGCACGGTTCGGTTTCGGGTCCGAGCACTTCGCGGCCTCCTTTGCAGCACCGGCCAGCTGGGCAGCTGAGACGGTTTTTCAGATCTGGGTAGTAGTTGGACTCGGCCACGGTCCCGCGCACATCCTGCCAGGCAAGCCGCGGCCTGGGGCGTCCCTCTGGCGAAGGAGCTCTTTGGTGCGCAGGGTGATGTTGAGCAGGCCAGACTGCCGCGGGACCTCGGCAGCGTTGAGGAAGCGGCGGTGGCGGGTCTTGCCGCCTCTCTGAGACCCCTTGCTTGTGAGCACTGAGGCGGACGGACTGCGGGGTGCCAAATTGGGGGTTTCCTGAGTGGATGACGAGGAGGTGGACTGCCAGTTCCTGACTCCTGGCCACATGTTCGAGATCTCCTTCATATTCCGTGCGTAGCCTCTTGCTCAGATTCCGCACCTGGTCACTCAAAAGGGATTTATCGGGGGGCTTTTTGCCGGGATGCGGCGCAGTGCGGGCGTCGGTGCCGAGCTGCTGGAGGAGGATCACGTGGGCGGTACCGCGAGGGGTTTCGTCGCGGCTGCTGTCGGTCCACGGAAGATCCCCACTTTTTTGGATGGTTTGTGACTGGAGGAATAAAGACAAGGAACCAAAGATCCGGAACGGAAGAGGCAACAGACAATTAAATTCTGCAAGTTGAATTCATTCCGTGACCATGTTTGGAACTCAAAACACTCGCTCTCAAACGATCTTTCCGCACCGAAGCGAACGGAAATGGCGTTAATTCGATCCAACCTGCCCTCGAGTTTGGGGAAAATGGCACTATAATCCAGCTATCCATTTTCCGAGCCGCTTATCCTCACGAGGGTCGCGGGAGTTTTAGGGGGGCTGCTTTAAAAAAAAGCATACTGTTGAAGGCTATGAAGAGCTGCTGCTGCGATCCCACCCACCACACACACACACGCTTTCAACCCTGCGGTTTATGCGGTGATGTGGCTAAATTTGTGCATTTTTTGTAACGGCCGCAAGGGGGCACTTGAGCAGAAAAGGTAAGAGTGAGACCTGTGGAATATATGTGCCGAGGAAGTGCGCTAGCGTGTTACTGCCGTGTCTCAAGTGATTTTTACCAGTATGTTTTTTTTTTTTAACTGGGCCTGTTAGCATGGAGGCGCTAGCGTTAACGCAGCGACACTAGCATTGGCCTTGGCGCGGCGGCGCTAGCGTTAACTTCCATTTACCGGAGTAGCCGGAGTCTTTTTCCGAGCTGCAGCGGGAGCCGGGCTCGCTGCAGTCGTCCGAGTCTTTGGTCTCTCTCGTGGACCTCAGAGTCGAGCTGTTGCTCTTGTCTTTGGCATTCTTGCTGCTTGCGGGATGAGAGCTGCACTCATCCAGGAGAAGCTCCTCTTTCACCGTACTGGCTTCTGATGACAAAAACGAAACGAGATCTTTTCATCATCCATCCATCCTTTTTCTAGACCACACGTCCTCTTTAGGGTCACGGGGGAACTGGAGCCTATCCCAGCGTACTTCGGGCAGGGGGGCGGAGCACAACCCAAACAAGATCATTTAATGCTAGCATGCCAACATTTTGCATACGAGCTAGCAATAGCATTGCCATTGACTGGCAATGACTTCAGGGTGTTAACCGCCTCTTGCGGGGATAAGCAGCCGTGCGACGGTCTGAGCGCTCCCGGTGCTGAAAAGTCTCCTTGCGATTAACGCGCATGCTCGTGAATTTTGTAAACTCACGGCCAGGCTGAAACATCCCCACCCATGCTACGACATGTGCCATCCGACAACTTGTCGCAATCAGCATGTTCTCCCCGTGCCTACGTGGGTTTTCTCCAGGCGCTTCGGTTTCCTCCCAAATCCCAAAAACACACAACATTAATTGGACGCTCTAAATTGCCCGTAGGTGTGATTGCGAGTGCGACTGTTTGTCTGTATGTTCCTGCGATTGGCTGGGAACCAGTTCAGGGTGTGCCCCGCCTCCTGCCCGTTGACAGCTGGGATAGGCTCCAGCACTCCCTGCGACCCTCGTGAGGATAAGCGGCAAAGAAAATGGATATATGGATTAACATACCTATAAACAGACAGCCAAAGACCTGCAGTCGGGTGCTACATAGGCGATACTCATCTTAAATGCAGATCAACTGCTCATTTTTTTAGATTAAATTAACCATATCAAAACTATCAATATAATTAAATAAACCATATAAAAACTATGAATTTATTAATACATTGCATTGACATGCACGTTTTCACAAAGGGGACATTTTTCCAAGAGGAAGCTTTTAATCCCCAGACTATATGTAAAGGGGAAAAAAAATATATAAGCAGGTGGAAATTTGATTCAAATCAGAAATCGGATATTGTAGACGAAAATGACCGATTTTATTTTCAGACCGTATCACGAAGCCCTGCAGCATTTTCAAGCAGGTGTGAGCGCATCTCGTCCTAACTTTGAAAATTGCGGAAAGTCCGTGAAGCCGGCACAGCACCCCCCCCCCCCATACAAAACAAAAACCTTGACATAATGTGCATTTGCATGTTGCTAATTGGCGTGTAACGGGGTGTGAAATCCGCGAATACAATTCCGGTGTGCCTTTTTAGTGTTCACAAGTCACCACCAGATGTTCGAGTTATTGCCAATATTGACAGCCGATTCTCCCCATCGGCTCAATTATGCACCATTGCAATTATGCAGCATCGCTAGTTTCCTCACTCTGAGCCATATCGGAAGTATCTGTCACTATTTTAAGGAAATAAATACTTAACGTCTGCCTCTCTCTTTTATTGCCGTGTGATAAAACAAGTGAAAACGGGTTGTGATGTGTCCGACGGTCAAAACGCCTTGAACGCAGCGCAAACGCAGCCGGTCAATTGAAACACAAAGAATACGTGACACTAAAAATTAAACATTACCCTTACAAGTACAAAAAAAAATACTCATCATGGTACTTTTTCTTAATTCATGTTTAAACGTATCATAAAGTTAATCCGGCTACGACATATGGGTTGCTCTTGTTTTGAAATCCAGATTTTTGAATTTGCGCAAACTTGACTACTTTACGCCACTACTGGTGGTTAAAATAAAAAATGAAAAAAAAAAGTAAAATATGCATGATAACCGTGTTTTTCGCTTGGGCCCTGCCTGTCGCCCAAGGACAGACGCTGGACAGCTTGACATTGGAAAGCTCAAAGGTGTTGGGCATGTGTCGAGTCACGTTATTGTTGGACAGCCTGCTGCTTGATTGAGCTCAAAGCTCATTGGATCCTCCGGCAAGTAGAGGAATAACCATTCAGAGCTCGTTCACGTGACAATCGAAAGTGACGTTTTTAGTTTTCTGTCCTAAAACCAATGACGTAGAATAAAAACTAAACTGTGCACAGATCTTTTTCAAGTGGTAATTCGGCTTCAACTTCCGGTCAGGGCAAAACATTGCTTGGTACAATTTCACGTGAAAGTTGACATCCTTTGATATCCTTTTACTTGTACATTTTGGAACATATTGGGTTTAGCTTTTTGTGTTTTTTTTTTTTCCATTCATTCTTGTTGCGCTGTTAACTGTCAAAACCGAGCAGGCAGTCACCAAGTAGTAACTTTTCACTGGTGTTTAATATTCATAATTGTGGAAAATATATTACATTATGAAGGTTTAATCATATATTTGTCATTGCGTCTTAAACCTTCCTGGGTATTCAGATTTATTGCATCATTTTCCCTAAAAGTGTATGTTTACCATGCTTTTTGTCCTGACCGGAAGTCAGAACCTGTTGACCATGTCGGATGCAGAGTGCGGTCTACTTTTTATTCTAAGTCACTCCCTTGTTGCTTTGTCCGCTTTTTAAAAATATTCCCCATGCCTCCGTGGGTGTGAACAGGAGGTTCCGTGCTCCCCTGTCCTGCATGGGAGCTTTCCTCTTCCACTTCACCTGTGTCACATCTTCCCCAATTCCTCACCCGGGGAGATCTGTGGACCTTGCACGAGTGCGGATTTGGAACCAGAACCCCTGGTGCTGTCCCCAAGTGGGCACCTTTGAGGTGGCTGAATGTGCAAATGGCCATGTAATTCCTTGGAAGTAAAGTTACTCAGGGAGTTTGTCCATCTTACTTCCTCACTCAGGTTCTACCATAGATAATACCAAAACAACTAGTTTGCAGCAGACACTTTATTTTTTTTTTTTTACATTAAAAGTTATTACAGCACTCACCACACACCAAAAAAAAAAAAAATTATCCACATGAGCTGCAATATTAAATCATAAAATCAGTACAAACAAGACAGTAGTAATGTTTGTAATCACATTCACCCTTTTTGTCCCTCCCCAGGTAGGTCCGAAGAGTTCAGCGTAACTTTTGTGTAGCATGAAGACAAGCGTCAGTCAAGTGCGCACACGCCCAGTAGAGCAGAAGCTCGATTAAGACCGGGGTGTCTGCTGACGTGCATGGTTTCCGGGGAGGAGAATTTGAGAAAAGTAGCGCGGGTGTCTCGGGTGTGCGCCCTGGCCGCGGCGCCGGCCAGAATTTTCTTTATCCTCAGCAGGACCGTCTCGCTGCAAACACTGGTTTAAATTTACAAATGAATGCAAAGAATGCGGAAAATAAACCGCTACCCACCTGCCGGCGTAGATGCCGGAGGCGAGACACCAGGCGGCCTCGCCCTCCGGGGTCAGGGGCTCTTGCAGGACTTTGCGGGCCAGGCAAAGCGCCGCCGCCGCCAACTGCAAGGGCAGAAAGGCCGCACACTGACCCTCCAGGAGAGACAACTCTAGCAGGTAGCGAGACATCCACACCATCTGGTGGCACAGATGCACAACGACATCTTTGTGTCATTATTTTTCGCCCGCGAGGCTATTTAAAATTAATATTAGAGCTGGGCCGGCGGTATTACAAGTATTACACACTAGTTTGGTTCCATATTAAACGGTTCATTTGTTCAACCTCAGCCCGCAGCTTTGTTCAATTTAATATTTTCGCCCTCTGTGAATTTCAGTTTACTAACTAACAGTCCCAAATATTTACAGAAGTTCAGCACTGTGTGTATATATATATATAGTTTATACCTGCATCAAGACTACCGGTAACTAATGCTTACATTGATAACTTGCACTTAAGAGGAAAAAAAGAAAAATATGACTGATGCATTTCCAGTCCTGTAGGTGGCAATAATCGCCACATTAATTTTCATACTCAATTTCCCCACAACATTATCTGCTGAGTGTAGCTCAAAATTTCTCCCCAGTGCAAGCAGACGAATCAGTTTCACAGTCTGCACCAAAAGCGGGCTTATGGGGGCGTTTCTAGAACAGCGCGTACTAAAATTAGTCTACTTTTGCCCACAAATCACAACCGGATGATCGGAACTCGGCGGCAATAATAAAAATTGCGCGAGTCACCTGAGCACTGCAGCGGGCGACGGAGGCGAGCAGCAGTAGGAAATGCAAAGGGGGACAGAAGGACAAGTTAAACTTCAGCCCAATGAGGACTTTTCTCTCCATGCGGAGCAGCTGTTGCTTGGTGTAGGCGTGGTCCATTAAGTAGCACAGTCCAGAAACCTTTTGAGGGGGGAAAGAGGTGGTCGCTAGTCAGGTTCAAATAAACCGCAGAGCCCGGGGGGGGGTCAGCACACCTCAGGTAGGAGGCACTCCTCTTTCTTAGCAGCCAGGAAGAGGCAGACTACGGCGACGAGCTGCAGCTTGGCCGTGGTCACTCTGAGTTGGCGGAGAGCCCGGTCGAGGAGGTGAATTGCCAGATAGAGGGTCTCCTCCTGGAACTGCATCATCTCCTGAGAGGAAACATGCACACGCCACTTGCAAACCCAATACAGGATGCTAGATTTAAACCATTTCCATTGTTCGTTGCCAGTGTCATCTCCGCTTGGAGTTTTTTTTCTTTGCCAGGTGGGACTGTGTGTATGGCTTGTTTGTATTCAGTCAATGTAAACAGCCAAAAAGCATGTCGCTTGAAATGTGGTTTTAAAAAAAAAAAAAAAAAAAAAAATACACTGGACTCCCACGACTGGCATCGGATCGGGACCCGGCCAGATTGCAACTAGCAAAATTCCACAGATAATTGACCCTTGCTACGCAAAGAACAAAGCTGTCATCCCCCACTCCCTCCCCCCAGAAAAATATTGGAATAAGCGATAACTAGGATAAGGTCCGGCACTCCCGCGACCCTTGTGAGAATAGACAATGCCTGAGACTTGTGCTGTTGGTTGTCACGACAGACGAGACAGATATTCAAAGAGATCATTCTATGGAATACCTGCTAAAAAGACGAGAAAAGATTGATGGATTTCGGCAATTAAACGTGATGGAGGGTGCCCAACCAAATACACACGACTGTGTTGCGATCACTTCCTTTCAGGTAAGAATTATTCTTCTCAAATTACCAAGAAGTATTTATAGTGCCAAATGGGCTCATTTGAGAACTGTGTGCACACACACACACACACACACACAGAAGCGTGTTGAAACTGACGGACTTTTTTTCTTTTTTAAATATGAATCGTCAAATGAGTCCAATGCGTATTTTAAAAAAAAAAAAAAAAAAAAAAAGTCTGTCCCAGTGATGTTTACGTAGGTTAAAGTGTGACCGCAACACACTTCCGTGTACGGGAGCTGAAGCCTATCCCAGCAGTTTATTTATTTTAAATACACATTGGTCACCTTGAGAACAATGCATATTTAAAAAAAAAAAAAAAAAAAGTCACAAGTTCACCGAAGTTTAACCATGTACCAGGAACCGACTCGCTGTCTTTTTTTTAAATTATTTTTTAATCCCCCCCCAATCATAATGAATGAGAGTTTGTGTAAAACCAGGGGTCATTTATTTAAATATTGGTATTTGTATTGAAAAAAAAAAAAAATCTGAGTGGCTACATCACTATGTGGGATTTTTTCTTGATTGAGAACAGATCAGCAACAAAGTATTTGTATGCGTCCAGACTTTTCTGTATAAATCTCGACTTACTCACCAGATCCACATGTAGATCCAGTTGTCCAGGACAAGCGGAAGAGAGTTAACAGTCCACTTTATCATGGAAAACATCGACTTCGGAATTAAATATGGGTCCTCAATGCCAAGTGTCTCTCATTTTTCCACGTACCTTCATTTATTATCACCTTCTAAATGTTTAACGGTATCGGACAAAACTCTGGGCGTCGTGCTACAAGACATTCTCGTGCTGCCTCCAACCGACTTCGCATTGAACAATGCTTTGCTAGACCGTCAATATGGCCAGTCACGCGACTTCGGTGACGTAGGTGCACGAGCCCTATAGCAAAAAACAATTTAGCAGAGCCATGACAGAGTTATCATCCTTTTACACAACTCTGAAAAGTTGTTTATGAGTGCAACTGTGTTTTTGGACAGCGACGTCACACAATTAGATGCCAGACCGCTAAAATTGTCACCCAACAACAACTGACAAGAGTATTTGACGTTAAAACCTCACACGCTCATCCAGACATTCCCTTCCACGCACAAGTTATGCCTCTGATACAGCCTCTGCAGGCAAAATGTTGCTTAACCTGTAAATCTTACTTTAGAAGTACGACTAAAAAAAAAAAAAAAAAAGTGTTTTGAAATGATTACACTGGAGGCCACATACACTCACATGGACTTGAACGAGCCAGTCGACCAGGACAGCCCGAGTGGCGTCAGTGACGTGTTGCGGCAGCTCGGCGTTGGGCAGAGAGTTCCATATTTGACGTCTCTGCGCACAAAAAAAGTAAAGCCTTGATTAAGGGGGCGGAGTGGGGAATACCTCGTTAAAGTTTAAAGCTTCACGGTCATGCCTATAAACATTCTAAAATAGATGTTATGAAAAACACATGTAACGCGATTCACTTCAATGTCTATGTGAAAAAAATAAATTTGAGCGGAGAGCGCGTCATCCGTGCGCAAAGTTGCGGAAGTGTCATTCGACATCCAAGTGGTCACCATATTGCCTGCAACATCAGCAGATGTCACACCGGGACATTTGCCGTTGAAAACGTGTAGTGGCAACTTGCTTTCAACCCTGCGGTGATGTGGCTAATTTGTGCATTTTTTTTCTAACGGGCGCAAGGGGGCACTCGAGCGGAAAAGGTAAGAGTGAGACCGGTGGAATATATGTGCCGAGGAAGTGACTTTTACCAGTCCGGCCCTGTTAGCACTAGCGTGTTACTGCCGTGTCTTAGTGATTTTTACCAGTATGTTTGTGGGTTTTTTTTTTTTTTTTTTTTTAATATATAAATCGGGCCTGTTAACACAGTGGCGCTTGCTTTAGCGCAGCAGCGTTAGCATTAGCGCATTAACTTCCAGCAGGTAAAACTAGTAGAAACTTACGAGACTGCTTGAGTGGGCGTCTGCTACTAATGTCACTTCCTGGTTCTTCTCAAAAACAAATCCCGAGAGGATTTAAAATCATGGTTTGTGGTGGAAAAAAAAACAGATGGGTCCATTGCGGCTGGCTTTTTTTTTCATTGATAACATACTAAAAATCATGCATTGCCTGACAGTGGACCTTTAAAAGGGAGATTGAAAATATTCTTAAACCTTGGAGAGTACTGATGAAAGCATGTCACAGAGACATGTCGTGATTGACAATTGTTTTAAATTGCGTGTGGGAGGGAGGGGGTGTAAATGCATAATTAATCTAAGGACAGCCTTACCATCATGTCCAAGAACATTTCCCAGGCGAACGTACGGTCCCATATGAGGTCCAGCTTCTCCAGGGCGATCTCCACCTCGAGGCGCAGCATGCCGGGCACCAGCGCCTGGAGGCCCTGCAGACTGGGAGGGTAAAGACACAAAGGCTCCTCCAGACATCCATCTGCTGCACACGCGCGTGGAAAATGGGGCATAAAAATAAAAAGCACAAGACGCCAATTTGTTCAGCCACTGATTGTCTCCATTTTTTTTGTTTTTGCTTTGTTTCAACACCTATGACGGGGATGATCCTCCCAGATGAGAAGATCCATGTTTCGTCATTAAAGCCCAGGATGATGCCGTTGCTCATTTTGGCCGATGACGTCCTGTCCTGCAAAAAAAAAAAAAAAAAAAAAAAAAAAAAAAAAAAAAAAAAAAAGTCTGTTACATTTTCTCAAGCCGCTTATCCTCACAAGGGTCACAGGAGTGCTGGAGCCTATCCCAGCTAACTTCTGGCAAAAGGCTGACTACACCCTGAACCGGTCACCACTTTTATCAATATTTCATTTTTATCCACACTTACCGTACATGTTACAATGTTACAACTACCATACAGTACCTCAAGATTTGTTAAAAGTAGCTTTAATTTTGTATTTTATTTTTTTTTATTAACAGTGATGACTTGCCTGGAGGTTTCAAAATGGCAGGAGTTCAACTTAGAAACTGGTTATTTCAATTTCCATGCCCCCACTCAGTAAGGTTTAAAATTGTGTAAAATCTAAAACACAATCCAACATTAAGACAAAGACTTCCAAAATTAAAGTATGTCACTGTATAGAGGGGCAACACAGGTACCCATCTGGTTTCTGGTTCCCACCAGCCTGGGAAAAAAAAAAAAAAAAAAAAAAACCTCCACTGACTGCCAGCAAACCGTGGACCCGCAAAAACAATTTTCAAAAATTGGATCAACACAGAAATTGTATTACAGGCAATCTGGTCAGTGGTGACCCAAACACGAGCATTTGGTCATGGTTAGGGTGATATAACCACGGTAGTTTTACAATTATATTTTCATAACTGCTACAGTCGTGGCAAAAAAGGAACACAGTAAAACATTTGCTGCATTACAATGTATGGAGAAAAATTTAGAGGCGTGGGTTCAACTGATCAAAAAACGACTGGATGGTTCATTGGCCACCAAGGCAGAAGTCCCCGAAAGCAGATATCCGCCATCTTGATACTCCCAAAACAACTAAGTCGACCTGCGTAGGGACAACGATTAGGCTGTGAGAAAACATTCCACAGGTAAATTAGAAAGATTTACTTTGACACTGTTAAATTTTTTTGTAAAAGTTTTTTTTTTTTTCCTGATGAGCTTAATTCACTTGAACAAAGTTTTGCTTTCGGTTGTTCACTGTTGACTCTCTGCTTCACCTTTACAGGGCGAAAGTTTTTCGAAAAAGTTACGTCAATATTTCCCAAACTTGTGGATAAGCAATTTCATAATACAGAACTATGCAAATTGAACTTGATTTTCAATTCTGAAATAGCGTTACAAATGAACAATGCGTTTCACATCCATTTTCCCATTGAGAGTCCTTATTTCCAAAAATATATCCAACTGATCAACTTAAAATTTAATGTTTTTAATGAAAAAAAATGCGTAGTTTTTTGCAGTGTTAGGATAATAGTGCGTCACTGCATATTTTGGGAAAAGTTAACGTCACAAAAATCAGGACCTAGGTAATATGCAAAGTTTCTTGTTGTCTTTCCTTTGCACTTGGCCTTTTTTGTCTTAACAAGACGAATTAAAAATCCTTCATGTTACCAAAACTGAAAAAATGTCAAAGTCACGCGACCAGTTTTAATTCTACACGCCCCCCCCCCCCATAATCCAACATGTAAACCATGTCCTCCACTCGTTTTGGGAGTACCAAGATGGCGGCCTATGACTTCAAGTAATCGACATACCACTAGATGTTTATGCACTAACATGTTTGTTTGTTTGTTTGTTTTTTAGATCAGTGGTGGACTATTTAAAAATACGTAACAAATGACACGTGAGAAAAATTAAAACATCCCAAAATACTTCAATTTGTTACCAACTTTGACCCGTGTTGAGATTCTAATTTATCATATTCTGAAATATTTCCGAGATGAAAATGGAAGACTTTTTCTTAACCACGCTGACCTTGAGTAAGTCCAGCAGGGGCTCGGAGACGCAGAATCCAGTTGTCACACTCGGAGACGGAATCCCACCCCCCCGCCAGCCCGCTGCAGCTACTTACGCACGACAGCCGTCGCAAAACCTGCAACGCGAAGCGACGCCATGCTGGCGCCTTTAAATGGAGGGAGCTCAGGTGAGCCGGCCGGCACTAATTGGCGTGGTGACGCCACAGACCGGTAGCCAGCCGACGAGTTCCGGTTGAGAATTTTTTTTTTAACTCACCTGTCGGCACATTTAAAATGAATTTATAAATTAATCTTTTATATTAATTCAACACATTTACATTTTGAAATATTTGGTCTACACAGGGTATAATATATATATATATATATATATCTTTTTACTTTCACTGTACTTTATGAACTGTGTCAAACATACAGGTTGTGGGCCAGAAACGGTCCACTGGGGTCTTCAATTAACCAAACGTGTTTTTGGAAAAACCAAGAGCTGAGAGTGGAACCTGAAACCTCCGCACACTGACGCAGATCAGATTAGTGCTGCCTACTAGTATTGTATAACACCCATCCATCCATCCATTTTCTGAGCCGCTTATCCTCATAAGGATCGTGGGAGCGATGGAGCCGATCCCAGCTATTTTAGGGGCAGGAGAACTGGTCGCCGGCCAATCGCAGGCCACACGTAACGGATTCACACTACGGGCAATCCAGAGTCGTCAATCACTCGCTAGCGTTCCACCGATGCATGATAAACAAATCCCAGTTCCAATGAAGTTGTCTAAAATGTACACAAAAACAGAATTTGCACATCCTTTTTATTTATATTGAATTGACTCTACAAAAAAAATGAAAAATAAAAATAATTTTCAAACTGATGACATTTTTTTTTTTTTTGCAAACATTTATCTCATTTGGCGGCACAGTGGATCAACTGGTAAAACGTTGGCCTCACAGTTCTGATGACCTGGGTTCAATTCCGGCCCCGCCTGTGTTGAGTTTGCATGTTCTCCCCGTGCCCGTGTGGGTTTTCTCCTGGTACTCCGTTTTCCTCCCACATCCCAAAAACGTGCAACATTAACGGGACACTCTAAAGTGCCCCGAGGTGTGATTGTGAGTGCGGCTGTTTGTCTCGATGTGTCCTGCGATTGGCTAGCGACCAGTTCAGGGCGTACCCCGCCTCCTGCCCTTTGACGGCTGGGATAGGCTCCAGCACTCCCCGAGACCCTCGTGAGGATAAGCGGGAAAAGAAAATGGATGGTTTTCTTAAGTGTTCCTGAGCACATGCGGCAATAGCTTGAATTTGAAGACGCCGGTTTTTAATCTCGTGCAGTCCGAGGGATCAAAGGTCAAAGGCATGTGTGTGCATTATCTCCTTTTGATGCTGAAGAAATGTTGAAATTGACGTCTTCTGAATATTTAGTGACTGAGCATTTAATGTAATTACAATGAATTAAATGTTGAAGTATGGCCGGGTTGCAACGTGACGTCGCACTTGTTCAGCCGGTGTACTTGACCGCCATCGTTGCAGACAAGCGGTCAGCTGCCCGTCCTCGTCACTCCAGATTTTTGTTGGCGTCTACGGATGCGTAAAATCGGCGAAACAGACATTGGGAAGCTATTTTTCCGTGTTTCAAAGGTCAGATCGCACGGAGAAGATACAATGGCGTTATCGCAAAAAAACGGCAACAAATTGGCTTGCAAATATACGACGCGCAGATCTGAATGACGCTCGAGTGCGCGAGGCTATTCGTGGTTACTTGAAAGTTCTGACAAGCATGCGTATTTCTAGTGTCCGGATATTTGACTTCAGGGAAGTCTTTCGGATCCTTTGAATGTACCTCGTCGTGGAGAGTATACGGATCGATATCTTCAAAGTTTGATCTCCTGTACATATCTAGCTTTGGCGGCGTCGTCGGGTGAACTTATGTTGGCAGAAAACATTCGCCGTAGAAACGGCGGCGATTATCGTGTGATTGCAACCCAAGCATTAAGTTGGCCTCTACGTTTAACCGGTATAAAATGTTTTACACACATGCACACAAAAATGTCAGTTCAGTAAAATGTTTACTGGCACATTATCATTGCAAATGTCATAAGGTACTATATTGTAGCAGGTTTCATTCATTACATTGTCTTGCCAACGGCGGGCCGGTACTGTCCAATATGGCAATTTCCTGCCTTTAAAAAGTTTGTTTTTTCCCTGTACTTGCCCTCACTGAACAAATTATGAGCAAAAAGAAAAAACAATAATAATTATTAATAATAAAGAATGCAAAATGTCTAGTTGCACCAGCATCTGGCGTGACAATCACAACTGATGATCACATTCAAATACACAAAAGAAGCAAGATAAAGCTGCAAATCAAATTCGGCAAAAAAAAGCTTCGCACCTCCCACTCGTGCTGCATTCACAAAAGTTTCTTTTGGTATTTACACGATAATAGCGAGGAGGCACTTGTTGCGCCAGCGTGTGCCCTACAGAAAGAGTTCCACTTGCGTGTTCGGCCGTCAAACGTTGCGTTAAAGTGTGGCCAGAGGTGCGGTTCAGTGTATGGCTTCGCGAGCGAAACAAAACGTTCCAAAAATAAATTTCAGTGGTGCCCGGTTTACGGCCGCGGGAGCAAACAAAGGCAAGTCCACGGTGGAGTCCATCAGTGCGGCGGTTTGAATGTCCAAAGATGGTAGCCCGCTAAAATGGGGCCACGAGGCGGTGAAGGCGGCGCCTGAGCTCGTGAGACCAACGTGCTGGAGTTGTCAATGGGAGACCCGAAGCCATTTGATCGCAGCGAAGGGGTGGGGGAACCACTTTCCGGTTTTATTTCAAGAGTCCGACGAGAGCCACACTTGATTTAGGAAAAATACTTTGCAAGTTGCAACATTGTGTCTCTGGAGAGCTAGAGAAAGCCTATGACAGAGTCCCAAGAGAGGAACTGTGGTACTGCATGCGCGAGTCTGGCGTGGCGGAGAAATATGTTACACTAGTAGGGGACATGCAGGAGGGCAGCAGAACAGAGGTGAGATGTGGCGTAGGTATGTGCGAAGAATTTAAGGGGGAGGTGGGACTGCATCAGGGATCCGCGCTGAACCCCTTCCTGTTTGCGGTAGTCATGGATAGCCAGACAGATGAGGTTAAACTGGAATCCCCTTGAACAAAAATGTTTGCAGATGATATTGTGATCTGCAGTGAAAGCAGGGAGCAGGTGGAGGAACAATAAGAAAGATGGATGCACGCGCTGGAAAAGAGGAATGAAGATTAGCCGAAGTAAAACAGAATATATGTGCGTGAATGTGAGGGGCAGAGGAGGAAAAGTGACGTTTCAGGGAGAAGAAATAGCAACGGTGGATGACTTCAAATACTTGGGGTCAACAATAAAGAGCGATGGTGAGTGTGGTCAGGAAGTGAAGAAACGGGTTCAAGCGGGGTGGAACAGTGGGCGGAAGGTGTCTGGTGTACTATGTGACAGAAGAGTCTCCGCTAGGATGAAGGGCAAAGTCTATAAAACGGTGGTGAGGCCGGCCATGATGTACGGATTAGAGACGGTGGCCCTGAAGAGACAACAGGAACCAGAACTGGAGGTGGCAGAAATTAAAAGATGTTGAGATTCTCGCTCGGAGTGAGCAGGTTGGATAGGATTAGAAATTAGCTCATTAGAGGGACAGTCAAACTTGGATGTTTTGGAGACAAGGGTCGATCGAGAGAGCAGACTTCGATGGTTTGGACATGTCCAGAGGTGAGAGAATCTGAGGATGGAGCTGCCAGGCAAAAGAGCGAGAAAGAGGAAGACCAAAGACAAGGTTGATGGATGTTGTGAGGGAGGACATGAGGACCGTCGGTGTTTGAGAGGAAGATGCACAAGATGGGCTTAGATGGAAAAAGATGACACGCTCTGGCGACCCCTCATGGGACAAGCCAAAAGGAAAAGAAGACATTTTGCATTATTCTATATTCATGTGGGTTATTTGTTTGCGGGTTCTTTTCCAAAGTTTCTCAGAGGTTTAATGTGTTTTGGAAGTGCTCGGATGTGGGTTCCCCACCCCTGGACAACATCTTGATGTGAGGAAGCCGAGGAGGCCTGATGCAGCCAGGCACCCACAAACCCCCCAAAATGCTGTGTTTTTTCTTTCACTTACACAAAGGATGAGATAAATATACAGGTCATGAGGATGCCCACCGATTTGTTCAGTATCGGCTCCATTTCCTGTCTAGGTTCCATTATTATTATTATTATTATTATTTTTTTTTTTTTACAAAACATGTCAGAAAATTCACATGAGATGAGATGTGACCTTGTACAAAAACTTATTAAATGGAAAAAATATATATATATATAGATGTAAAGCAGTTCAAAAACATTTTAATATATATTTTATAGAATATATACTTAGACATGACATTTTCCAATTTTTCTTTAGAAATATACGGACAAAAACAAAAACAAAAAAAAGAGGGGGTCGGGTGGAACAAAACACCAAAAAAATAACGACTTTATTTTTCTTCCGCAAAGCTCAAATCCTAGCCAGCAAGTTCTCCGACAATCATGAATATGAGCACAATTTCATAAAAATCTGGCCAGAACTTGATTTGACCCAACTATACATCAACTGAAATTCGACTATTCAACACGGAGCTCCAGCTATTTTGCCGCATTAGAAGCCCGACAAAAGATCCGGCGTTTGTCTGCGTGTATCTTCACGCAGAACCCAGCAAAGCGGATTAGAACCTGCGGCAGCGCCAACGTCTGATGTCATTTAAAAAGTTGTCAGACAGTAATCACTGTTTTTACTATAACTGCAGATTATCCTTCGACAACAACAACAAAAAAATTACACATGCAGCGTCAGGCCTCTGTTATGGCTCTGATAATTCGCCCGAAGACGGAAAATTGCAGGGTGGACTTATCCTCCTCCCACGTTCCACGCCGGTGCTGTTCATACAGAAAAGCGATGGAGACGCGTGGAAAAAAATACTGGTGGAAAAGGAGTTATTGATTAGTGCGGCCCTGTGTTTACTTGAGCAGCTTGTGCGGCGTTTCGGTGATTTGAACCGGCGTGCTCCAGGCAGATGTGCAGTCCCCACCAAAAGCAATGGAAAAGCAAGGTCAATGGACCTTTCCGACCTGTCAATCACTCGTACAATGATAGCCAATCAGATACCCGCATTGTCTTAACACCCCGGCTTGACACGCCCCTAACGCCGTATTGTCCCACAGGCAATGCTGGTTGTCAGTAGCGTGCGCTTGGAAAAGTTCATGTTACGAAGGAAATGGTCCTCAGATGCGCTTGGGGAACGTGCAATTCTGATGAAAGTTACAAGGGTCGCTTGATTCATTTTCCAAAGCCTGAAACACAGTTGACGAAGTGGCTACGATGGATTAAGGCTCGCGGAAGAGTGCACGTAAACCTAAATGTGAACAATTACAACAAACACAAGGCTGTGTCTTCGAAGGTAAGTGAGGGAGAAGTATCTTCTCTGAGTTGGATTGAATTATTATCAGCGCTTTATACATTGCAGGAGAAGTTTCACTTTGTTAGCGTATCGCTGACCTGCTGAATGAAGTGTGTCATGTTTTATATCGAAGAGTCGGGTTAGTGATACATAAATGCGTGATGTCATGCAAGAGATATAATATTATCTGGAATACACGATAGAGAATCGACTTCAAACATGTTCTGTTCAATCGCCATTTTCGAAGCCTGTGGGACATGGCTAAGGGGGCGGAGCTTAAGATCGCCATCGGAGAGGTCCATTCCTTTGTTTTTGTTCTATAATCAAGACATTTGGGCTTCACACCAAAAGATGAATGTGAGGAGAGTTCCGCGTTCCAGCTTTCATTTCGTGGCATTTACATCTACAACTCAGCGATACACAGGCAATATTAAATTAACTTAAAGGGATTAAGATTTAATATTGAAACCCAAATATCTTCAGTATACAACATTCCAATACTTTTAAGGACTGTACATTTAGGTGCCAGAAATCACAAAAACCAACATTCAACGCGGAATCATTTGAAGTGTTAAATTTCTACCAAGTCACGCAAGTCTTTTTCTTTTGAGGGGGCACATGATAAAGATTTAACACTTTCTATTTAAAAAAAAAAAAAAAAAAAAAATCACAAGAACATTCAAAAGGCTCGTTTTGAAAACCCAAAAACACAAAAACAAACTTGCACTGAAATTATGGAGAGAAGTGGCTAAATCTGAATGAAGCCTGGTAGTGAAGATGACTGACTGACGGTGGTTGAATGGCTGAGGTCGGGTTCTCTCTAATATCGGGCAGGTGGCCTTTAACTAGTCCACATTACTGTGTTTGTGACACGAACCTACACCGAACCCCAATGAGTGTCTCACCTTTAAAAAAAAAAAAAAAAAAATTATACAAAACGAAATGTAATTTAAAAAGCCATGCAAGAGAAGCTACTTTTTGTTTTTAAATATAAATAACACGCTTGTTCCCTTTATAAGTCCATCACTGTGTAGTGTCCTTGCTTGCTCGTGTCCCGGCGTCCGTGGAAAAACAGACACAAAATGGATGGTTGCAAAATAACAATTGTTCGTAGGTTCTCGCGCACATTCATTCGGACGTGAACGCTCGCAGTGCACGCGCGGAAAATGGCAAAACTCGCCCTCCCCCCACTTTCTCTCTCTCGTGCACACAAGACACACAACTGATTTGTAACATCAAGTTCCAGAAAGAGCACTTGTTTAAAAAAAAAAAATAATTAAAAAGCAGAAATATGGCTTTATATTTAAAACCGTAACAAACGACGAAGCTAAATTGGTCAATCATTACCGAATGTCTCTTCCATTCTCCTAATTTTCAATTTTAAAAATCGCACTAAGAAAGGCGTCTTCTGCGAGGTGGGAGTCTACGCGGCGGGGTCGTGTCTACGGCTGGTAATGGGCTGGTATTGCTGGCGTAACCTGGCTCGAAAGTGTGCCCGGCGTGATTGCAGCGGGAGGTTCCCCCTGAGAGGATGTACAGAGATGAAGCTGCGCGTCTGCCCGTGCAAAAAAAAAAAAAAAAACAACCCCCTTCTGAGATCCGTCGCTCGCAAACTCACAGCCTGCACGCTCATTGTGTACATGATTCTCTGCTGGTGTGTGTGTGAGAACGTGTCTGGATGCTTTTTGAGTGAGTGGGGGAGAAAGATGGTATGAAAATATGTCTTGTGCCAGTTTTTGTGTGTGTGTGTGTTTGTGTGTGTGTGTGTGTGTGTCTCATTCGATTTGTCCTCAGCAGTGCAAGTGCATATATGAGATTTGGGTCGTGTGTTAGCCTGCCTGCTCCCCTGCTTGGTCAAAAGTCTGAGAGCCACTATTCCCGTATGCTGGCAGAGTAGGAGAACTGAGGGAAGTGTGGACGCTGATCTGAGTCCTCTGGGTCTAAACTGTCATCTGGAAACAACAAAAACAAAACAAAAAAAAAAAACAAGACAAAACCAATGTTAAACTGGAAAAGCCATTTTTATGTTAAAGGGGAAATCCACTGGTTTGCATTAACAATGTATCCAAATAGGTCATGTAATATGTACTCTATTTTGACCATGAGATGTTAAATCCTCTCTCATTTAATAGTGTTTCGAGAAGATTTTTTAATCGACAATTCAGAATTTTCAGGGGCACCGCCATTTTCACGAGTCACATGACCTACGTGGCGGATCTGACGTGTTACGTGCCGTTCCAAATGCTCAATTACATGGGACACGATTTATGCCCAGCACCGTTTTCTCGTATTTATCCTCATCTGATGAAGAAATAGCAGTATCTGTTGATCGGGAAGACGGAGGAATACTTCCATATAGATTTGAACCTGTGGCTGGAATTAATGTTGAATATTCAGATGGTTCTTTGGGCGGAATGACGCGGAGTCTGACTACTCGGAGGCCTACGTGCGACACATGTGCGTAAATATGTGCTGTGTACGGGAGTATTCCCCCGTCTTCCCGATCAACCGATACTGCTATTTCTTCATCAGACGAGGATAAATCCGGTAAACCAGCGCTGGGCATAAATGGTGTCCCGTGTAATCGAGCCTTTGTTGCGGCGCGGTACACGTCACATCTGCCCACGTAGGTCATGTGACTCGCGAAAATGGCAGCGCCCCTGAAAATTCGTAATTGTCGATAAAAAACTTCTCAAAACACTATTAAATGAGAGAGGATTTAACATCAGATTGTCAAAATAGGGTACATATTACATGACCTATTGTCTCAGTTATTTTTACCGGTATGTTTTTTTTTTTTTTTAACCGGCCCTGTTAGCGCGGCGCTACCGTTAAACTCTCTGTGCACCATCTTTCTTTGTAAATATCTCGTTTTTCAATGTGGGTTTCAATGTGGTCACTTGCGGCTTTTACAAATGGTATTTCCTTTACAAATGTACTGGGTGAGGCTTATAACCAGGTGCGCTCTGTAGGCCGGGTATTACGGTATTCATATTTCTTCACCATAGGCCCCAAGAAACTACAGTGGAATTAAGTTGTCTGCATGCGTATATTCGTACGCATGTTTTCTCTAAGCTGTCAAACGTTTCCCACCAACGTAATGATTAGAAAAAGAATGTGGAAAAAAATCCCAAACTCTGTGTGCAGACGCGCCACTGTGGGTGCACTTACACTTGTCGGGTGGGGTTATTGTAATGGTTTGTGCTGTGAATTCGTCGTCGAAGTATCTCGTATCGGTCTCCGAGGTGACCTGGGGCTTAAAAGGTGGGATGAGCTAAGAAGCAGAAGAACAAGCAGAGCAGTGTTGATATTAACAGCACTACAACCATCGAGGTCAAAATGGCATCCTTCCTCTCAAACTGCGTCACCTTCTTCTCCAACACATCCTGCCAGTTGATTGAGGTGAAGAACTTATGGGTCATCACGTCTTTGGCATCGTCGGGTCCGCCGCCGAGCCTGGAAACAACGCACACACGCGCACATGCACAGCAACACAGGCACACACACACAAAAACTGTTAACACCACCCACTGATCTCTCAGCTTGTGTAAACACCACACTTAAAATGTGCTGTTCCCTTGTTATGGCCAATTTGAGACAAATTCATTCTTCCTAGGCTCCGGGCAGAGCTTCCTGACACTATTTTAGTTACGCTCGTTCAAAACAACAATCAATGACATTCTTGTTAATAGCCATGAGCTTCGAATATAGAAAACAGATCAAGGAACACATCTTCATGTGGGTTACTGTGTAGGTGCTGGCTGACGGCAAGATGAGAGCGAAGGGCTCATAAAACCAATTAAGTTCCTTTATTGACGGGCTGCAATGCAGCAAACGTGGATGGGTGCATCTTCGGTTTGGCCAAAATAGGAAGAAAAAGATAGACGGAAAAACGAAAATAATGAAAGAAAAAAAAGAAAGAACAAAAAACAGACCAGGTTGGTTAGATAGACAGAGAGAGAGAGAGAGAGAGAGAGAGAGAGAGAGAGAGAGAGAGAGTAGCAGATCTCAAAGCTCCGGACGTACCTCTGCTTGGGGTCCTTCTTAAGCAGGCCAGCCAGCAGCGCCTTGGCTTCAGGGGCCAAGTTTTTGGGGAAGCGGATCTCCTCCATGAGTATGAGTTCAAAGAGTCGCTCGTGGTCCTGGTTGTAGAACGGCAACCGGCCACACATCATCTCGTACATGACCACGCCCAGGCCCCACCAGTCTACGGCGCGACCGTAGTCATTGTCCTCTAGGACCTGTTGGAGTAGAGCGTAGGGAACGTCTCGAAGTTAAACTAAAAACGGCAATTGTGCACTCATCTTGCCGTGAAAACTTCACGTCAAGTTCAGCGGATGGGGTTACCTCAGGTGCCAGGTACTCAGGAGTCCCACAGAAGGTTTTCATGGTGGCACCATCGGTGATGCCCTCTTTGCACAGGCCAAAGTCCGTTATCTTTATGTGGCCGTCCTTGTCCAACATGAGATTCTCCAGCTGAGCAAAGAAAGTCATCACATTACTCGAGCCAGCCGCGATATTGTGGACACATTTGACCTCTCTCAGCATATTTATGTCAGATCTTAGACCTGGTCATCTCTAAGGATGTTGGAATTCTATGAGTATATGCATGTGCCAATGAATTCTCTATGTCTTCAGCTTTCGCTGAGGCTAATTATCTATTTATTACCTCATTGAGCTTTCTACAGTTTGCACTTGTAGTCAATCTTTACAGGATGGCCACTCCTTGAAAGTGCGGCAACAGTGCTGAACTTTCTCCATTTACAGACAATGAGTCTAATCATGGCCGAATGAACATCAAGATCTTTAACATGAACATTTTCCAGCTTTATGCAAGTTGTAGAGTTCTGCCCTCAACCTGATTTAAGAAGCTGTGGAATGACCTCAATACAACTATTCCCACCAGACATCACAGGAATCTCGCTGAACTGCAACAGTTTTGTCAAAGAAGAATGGTCCAAAACACATCCAGATGATTGTCCATGTACAGGAAATGTCTGGTTGAGGTTTACGCATGCAAAGTAGCCTCAAAAAGATTTATTTTTCATCTGGTCTGTAAAAATGTGAAAACCTATCCTTGTTTGTTTGCTATTAGTTTAAGCATACTGTTTGCTTATTTTTGTGACTGTATATGGATCATTATGATTCAGTTTGGGCTTCTAGTCTCATTCGAATCAGAATACAAGGTTCCATGTAAATTAAGACTTTTAAATCATAGGGTTCATTTTATTTTATTTTTATGTTACTTAATGCATGTTTTAATTGAGACTAAGACTCCACTGTTTTAAATTACACTAAACGTCCGATTTATCGGCCTAATCGGAATCGGACGATAATTGGCTTTTTTTTTCCTGATTGCAGTTTTAATATCATAACTTGGCTTAACATAACCAGAATTTATGGGGCTGCATACCAATCAGCGAGTTAAAAAAAATGAAATAAAAAAATAAAAAATAACTGATCACCGTTCCGATCACAAGATGGAGCAATGAGTCTATTTAAATGATGTGTTCATTCACTGTATATACTTAATTGTTCAAAAAAAAAATCTCTATTTACAATAAATAGTGTATCTTTGTTCATCTATTTATGCCAGTGAGGCAAAGTGACAGACAGAACAGATTAATGGTCTTCTCTTTAATGTTAGTAAGTACATACAGCAATTAATTTAACAAAACAGTCACAAAAAGTTGATACATTAATTGCTGTATGCACTTACTGCCATCTAACAGAAGACCATTCATTTGTTCTGTATGTCACTAAATCAACAAGAATACATTATTTATTGTAAATTCGTTTTTTGAGCAATTCAGTACACAAGTATATACAGTTAATGAACAGGACATTTAAATAAAGTCATTACTCAATCTTGCAATCGGTCATTGTTTTTTTTTTTTTTTAACTCATTGGTTAGCCCCAAAAATCCTAATTGTGGAAAGTCAATTTCAAACGCAGGTGGTAACGCATTCAGAAACAAGCATTACTTCTTTAAAATTGCAAAAAATATATATTAGTCGGCAGGGTGACGCCTTACCTTTAAATCCCTGTAAACGACATTGCACGAGTGTAGGTATTCCAGTGCTGATACTATTTCTGCACCATAAAATCGGGCTCTGTCTTCTGTGAAGACTCGGTCCCGGGATAAGTGAAAGAAGAGCTGCAAATAAAGACGACACAGTGGTTAAAAGATTATTCCAAGTGTTTAAAAATCACTAAATAACATCTCCACAGAGATCAGCAATCCTTCCAAAATGTGCATGCGGGTGATGGAAAGAGAATAACTTACTTCTCCTCCATTTGCATACTCCATCACGAAGCAGAGGCGGTCGTTTGTTTGAAAAGCGTATTTTAGTGTCTGAGTGGAAAAGAGGAAAACTGACGTCACAGCACCATTCAGATTATGTGTGACAGTTTGATTTTGAAGAACTAGAATCTTGGTGACTTACTGTTAGAAAGGGATGCCGCGTATTTTGGAGGACTCTGCTCTCTGTCACCGTGTGGGCTACCTCATCCTAAAGCAAATACATTTTGTACATGAAACAAGTGAGTATGCGCACAAACTACCAGTAATAGACTGAATATACAAAAAAATACAAGTACCGTAATTACCGGCAAACCGAGCGCATCTAGTTATAAGCCTCACCCAGTACATTTGTTAAGGAAATACCATTTGGTACATACACACGCCGCAGCTGTGTAAAAGCAGCAAGTGCCTACATTGAAACATGAGATATTTACAAAGAAAGACGGTACACACGAGAGTTTAACGCTAACGCTAGTGCTGCGCTAACATTAAAGCTAGCACCGCGCTAACAGGGCCAGTTAAAAAAAAAAAAAAAAAAAAAAAAACTAAAAATCACCGAGACACGGCAGTAACACGCTAGGGCAGCGCTAACAGGGCCGGGCCGGTAAAAGTCACTTCCTCGGCACATATATTCCACCAGTCTCACTCTTATCTTTTCCGCTTGAGTGCCCCCTTGAGGCCGTTAGAAAAAAAATGCACATATTAGCCGCAGCGCGGCATAAACCGCAGGGTTGAAAGCGTGTGAAAAAAGTCACTTCTTATAGGCTGGAAATTACGGTACATACAAGAAAATAACACAAGCTATGAAAATGACTCAAGTGTGAAACGTGTAGCATTGCACACTGAAGCATAATGTCCACTGCTAACTTCAGCTTTACAGATGCCACTTCAGCTGAAGAAGACTACCAAAAAACAAAGCAGCATATAGAGGTAATTGCTGTTGTGTTATTTTTAAAATGGTTTTCGATACTATATGTGTTAATGTTTTGTGCGATTAATCAGAACATGGCATTTTACAGCAAAGGCCTCTATTTGAGGTTGATCCTTTGTGGAAAACTGTCGGCTATAATTTGTCTTTTAAAAAAAAAAAAGCACCATCGACTGAAAATGTAATGTATAACAGTAGAATAAAATAACCAACCGTATTCCAGTCGCAAAGTGATCATTTAAGACAACAAAGCATGTTCTAAACCCGATCCAGTAGTTCTTTAGAAGACAATAAGAAAAGCGCTAACTTTAGCAATGATGACTTCTTTGCGCAGGATTTTCATGGCATAGTACATGCCCGTGGCCTTCTCCTTCACCAGGATCACTTTGCCGAACGTCCCCTTGCCCAGTAGCTTCAAGTAGTCGAAGTCACTCATGTTCTGCTGAGGCGACGACAGAAAAGCCACAACGGCCAAACCACATCAACTCCTTTTCTCAAGCACCGGTGTAAAACGAGGCTCGAAAACAAACTGGCTGAATAAATGTGAGCTGACCACTTTTGGGCGGGATTTAGACACGGCGATCTCCATCTCCTCCGTGCCGCTGCTGTCGCTCGGCGAGCCAAATTTGATCTCCATGGGCTCCTCGTCCTGCTGCTGACTTTTTAGGCTGTTTGCCACCGCCTGGATCGATCGCATCCATTCTTCCCTAAAACGCGGTAAACAAATTACAATGAAAAAGGCCCTTCAGGTTTACATAAAAATTTCAACGTGATAAATGTGTATATTATTATGATGTACACGTCATTGGGAAGAGTAAATTATAAGGTAAATTTAGTTGGTACCAAAAAAAAAAAAAAAAAAAAAAAAAAAAAGACTGCAAAAACCAGTCAAACTTAACCCATCAAGCCATCTTTGTTATTGAAAGATCTGGATGTAATTTAACCCCAAATTCTATTTTGAGTAGAAATGCAATTCTCACAAAAATGGATTTCTCTTGGTTAAAGAAAATGGATTGTTTACACTGTAATTCCTTCACAGTATTGAATTGTTTTGAATTCTTAATTTTGTGGGTTTTATTTGCTGGAAGCCAAAATTATGTCAACTAAAACTTTTTTTGGGGGGCTCTGAATCTATAGTCTATGAAAGGTTAAGTTTTTGAATGGAATTATGGAAAAAAATGTTTCCCTGATCATATTTTTGCAGAGGGTCTGTTTATATATGTGTGCACTTTTGATTTTTTTTATATTACTAGTTGATTTCATTTTGTGCTTGTGACAGTGTGAAACAAAATGCTTCTGCTATAGATCCAGCAATATTAAACTGATTAACTTTTGTCTATACTTGCTAGAAAGTTGACTTCAAATGCTACTTAAAATCAGAGCTATACAATTTTTAAATATATATTTGGCATCTATTCCTTAATGCATCACTCCGGCATCGACTCAGTATCTGCCGAAACTCAAAAGTGACTTGGCTTGGGTGCAAAAAATATGTCTGGACACATGTGATGTGATCATAAAATATGTGATAATTACTTAAAACATTACATTATAAATTTAATGACGCTATTTCATGGTGTGTGTGTGTGTTTGGAAAACAATTGATCAAAATGGAACGGACCTAAACGGGGGTTTTGTTTTGAAACGTACCTCTCCTCGTTGCTGTCCACATGGAAGGTCCGCTCAATGACTGAGGTCCACTGCAGGCAGCGGATAACAAATGTGTTGGGCCGGGGCCTCTCCGTTTTCATCAGCTGGCATTCTACAAAGTACGGAACCACTAGATAAGAAGACTGGAGGAAGGGGGGGCACCAAAAGATGAAAAGTTCAACACTACATTCACCAGCCGGAACGCAGAACTGACCTGCAACGGAGAAGTTGTTGAGAGGTGGTAAGCTGTGATCACTGGACACTTCAGGCTTCTCTTTGTAGCCGATGAAGGAACCGTCACTCTTTAAGATGAAATAACGAGGCCTCCAGGTTTTAATGTACTCACCTTAGTGACACAAAAGCAGAGAACAGTTGACGTTTAACCGATTGCCGTAATTTCCGGCCTATAAACCGCGACTTTTTTCCCCACACGCTTTCAACCCTCCGGTTTGTGCGGTGATGCGGCTAATTTGTGCATGTTTTCCTAACGGCCGCAAGGGGGCACTCGACCGGAAAAGGTAAGAGTGAGACCGGTGGAATATATGTGCCGAGGAAGTGACTTTTACCGACCTGGGACTGTGAGCGCTGCGCTAGCATGTTACTGCCATGTTTCAGTGATTTTTACCGATATGTTTTTTTTTTTAACTGGCCCTGTTAGCATGGGGGCGCTAGCGTTAAACTTTCTGTGTAGCGTCTTTGTAACTACCTCGTGTTAGGGTGACGTGACCTTTACCGGTCCGGCCCTGTTAGCGCTGCATTAGCATGTTACTGCCTCGTCTCAGTGGTTTTTGCTGGTATGTTTTTTTTTTTTTTTTTTACCGGCCCTGTTAGCGCGGTGCTAGCATTAGCATGGCACTAGCCTGAGTGCTAAACTCTGTGTACCATATTTCTTTGTAAATATCTCGTGTTTCAATGTGGGTTTGAATGTGGGCACTTGCGGCTTTTACACCGCTGCAGCCTATGTATGTACCAAATGGTATTTCTTTTACAAATGTACCGGGTGAGGCTTATAACCAGGTGCACTCTGTAGGCCGGGAATTACGGTAAATCAGATTTTTTATTTATTTTTTTCACATTTAATTGAGCAACAGAGGACTACAGTGGGCTAACTCCGTCTTGGTCACTTGTAAGGTTCACCGTTAAACAAAAATGAAAACAGAAAAAATATTCTTTATAATGGGAGTATTGGTCTAAATCAAGGTTTAGTTCTCAGCTTTGCCATAAACGTCAGCCATTAATGCACTCAACACTTTTTAAAGTTTGGTGCAAGTGCATCCGCATGTTAAAGTGAATGTTATATTTCATCTTGCATGACAAATGTACTGGGTGAGGCTTATAACCAGGTGCGCTCTGTAGGCTGGGACTTGCGGTAAGTGTTCCTGGAATTAATAACACCACAAATGAACACGAAAATCAAACTGAACGCAACAAAATCATGTGGTGCTCATCGGCGAGAAGCCCACAACATTTCTCACCGAGTCTGGCAGAAATTCACAAAGATTTGGGGAGACACAATAGCATAACCAATACAGTACCTCTCTTGTGGAGCCATCCCTCTCTCACAACGCTGACTTCATTCATGCTGGGGCAGAAGACTGTCTGGGTTGGGAGGGGGGGCGGCAGACCAGCTGGTGCAAACTGTTCAAACTAACTGCTCCAAAGAGTGACAGCGTCTCAGACAGAACACTTGCCCAGAAGGCCTGGAAAGAAAGAGGACAGAGAAAAACGCCACATCGTGAATAATAAGTCACTTTGTCATCATTAGTGACAAAAAAAAAGTTCATGTCTGAGAAGACAATGGAATGAACCATCTAACATGAGGAAAAAATGGATTTTAATTAACAGTTGTGAGCAGGAATGTGAGGGCACACTGAAAAAAAACACAGAAATTCAAAAAGAATACAGTGCCAGGATGACAAAATTACGAAATATCACAGTAAAATGAAGTTTAAGAGCCCATATTATATAACACGTATTCTACAAACTGCCCAACGGCGACTGTGACATAAATTCAAATGCAATACTAAATGATACCATCAGGCACCAGGGATCAACATCAAAACAACAGACGCGGTATACAGCAATTGTGAGGGGCTCATTCTATTGGCCCGGCTGTGCTAAAACGGGTTAAGGTTCAGCCCGGGGAGGCGTATGTGAACACGTAGCAAATCTGATTCCGCAGAACAAAGGACACTTTCTCTGAATTGTGGGTTAGGTCTCCGCGAGAACGGCGCTGCAATCATGTCTTTACCTCTACATATGACGCCACCTGCCCACGACACGGAAGAGCGCTGACATGTGCAGGTCGCCTCCATTCTATCTGACCACCTGACATTTATGACGACGCCATGGGGAAAAATGACCACCGCTGATACCTCATCGCTTTTTCAAGTGTCAAGTTATAAATAGTGGATATTAATATTGTTATAAAAGCAGTGCCAGGGAGGGCTCAAATGTAATGTCACTGATTTCCAATTAGTGTCCGTCTCAATACTTGTACTGTTATGTCCAATGAGTTAGATCAAATGGAATATGTCAGCCAACGCTGGACATTTACCGTAATTTCCGGACTATAATCCGCAATTTTTGTCCCACGCTTTCAAACCTGCATCTTATACAATGATGCGGGAAATTTATGCATTTTTTTTCTCACGGCTGCCAGGGGCGCTCGTGCAGAAAAGTTAAGAGTGAGATAGGTGGAATATACGTGTCAAGAAAGACGCAAGTTTAATATAACTTTGCGCATGAATAAAATTACCATGAACAGGCCCTCACCGTGGAAAATGCAAAAAGAAATGCATATGACGCAGCTTTGCCGTTAAAAGCAATTGAGCTGTCCGATAAAGAAGGAAACAAGAGTTGCTGCACGTAAACTTGGCATAAATAAATCGATGGTGAGACGCTGGAAATGGCAGCGGGGAGAACTGCAGCAATGTAAAAAGACGAAAAAAGCTTTCAGAGGGCATAAAAGCAGGTTGCCTGAACCGTGTTGCTGCCGCGTCTCAGTGACTTTTACCGGTATTTTTTTTTTTTTACCCAGCCCTGTTAGTGCTGTGTTACTACCGCGTCACAGGCACTGTTTGGAAACAAAAACTATGGTACACTATTAAAACTTTGACAAATTTTTCTTTGTAAATATCTCATGTTTCAATGTGGGCACATGCGGCTTACAGACAGGTGCGGTTATGACTGCACAAAATGTTTTTTCCTTTAAAAATGTACTGGGTGAGGCTTATAATCAGGTGCGGCTTATGGTCCAGAAATTACGGTCATCAAAAATAAAAAACATGCACAGCAGATTAATTCATCATAAATTTCCAGTAAGTGTTAAAGTTAATGTTATGATTGTTTTTTATGTGCCTTCCGATTCGCTGGTGACCTGTTAAGAGTGCACGCCGCTTCTTGCGCTGAGTCAACAGGGAAAACCTCCTGCTTACCTGTGAGGATAGGCTGTACAGAAAATGAATGAATGAATATATTTTTGTATTTCAAGCAAATTTCTTTAAACTGCTGTTGTCTCCAGCGTCTTCCCGCTGACACCAACAACGTGGTTGCGGACATAGTGGAGCTAATTCACACAAAAGCACGGTCCATTCAATCATTTTCCAAGCTGCTTATCCTTACAAGGGTCACCAGTTTTGTTAAATAAAATGGCAGTGATTCCTCCTAAAAAACGGACAACACGAGCAGAGTCATTTTCACTATCGCTTTCCGTATGAAAAGAAAGCAGTCCGCCTGAACATTTACAAAAATATGGTGCCCATTTTATGTTCCAAAAGCAGTGATGTATTGACATGTTGGAAATGTTGGACCCAATATATGTCGATTTAATCCACAAATATTTTTTCCATGGCTACCTTGCCTCAACAGTAAAACCAGGGCTATAAGTTATTGAATATCATTCAAACTGACTGTTCTACCAATCATCAATCAATTGAATAAATGGAAAACGTAGCATCATAACATAACCAAACAATAATGTACATGTGGGGTGCAGGTATGAATATCATCCACTTGTGGTTGCCACAATCACAATCTACTGTTGTATTTATGAGTGTGAATTAATATTTCTTTAAAAGATGGGGTCTGTGTGTTGAGTGACTCGATGTGAATTGTGGCCACCGCCAGCTGGTGTATGAATATGCTTATTACGTGTTTGTTTTCTTATCACTTGCTCAGCATAGCTGAGTGGATTACAATACATTAACTGGCAGGGATGATAATTGATAAATTAATCAATTATATTGAATCAAATCTCTTTTTGAGAAGTTTCCCCATATCGATACCAATATAGTACCGGTAAATATTTACTTCATTAATCAAATCCATAGGAACTGGTTTCACTGATTCATTTTCTGTCACATAATTCTGTATGTTGTTTTTTTCCATATAAAACAATCTATATGGAATCGACAGGACTAATAGGAATAAAATTGATTCACGCATTGGGAAGGAATCAATTGGATAAGAGGAATCGATAATGGCATCAACACTGATAATTTCTAACCAATTATTATCCCTATTAACTAGCAACGGTATGCTATATGAATTAGCTAATATCAATGTTACCTTGTTGATGATCAGACAAGCGGCTGAAAAAGTGAAATGATCTCTAAACTCTCGACATTTTCTGTCTTTTCAAACTCTTTCCTCCTGGCTCGCCAGCACAGCACTGAATTATTTCTCCACAGATTGTTGCGTGTGACTTGTTATATCCTCACTACCACGTTTTTTTCTCCATTTTGCGCTTTACTGAACAGCAAAATTTACGCGCTGTCGATTGTTGTTGTCTCGGTTATGGTAATGAGTGTAGCAGGTCGTGTTTGAAAGCCGAGTGATCGTAAAAAGACGGGATGGGATCATATCGGAATACAAGATTTTAATGCATAACAGTGCAAACACGAAAGATCAAATTTGTCCTGCAGTCTGATCCGGCCGGGCTTTATGAGATGTCTGCCCCACAATAATGACGTTTTTTTTTTTTTTTTTAATAACTTTACTGGCGGACAGATATTTACAGTACTACGTCAAAAGACACAACAAGGCTAAAAATAAACCAGCTTTTGAATTCAAATATACTGTGCACGATGATGACACAGAGTAAAATGTCTTCTCGGGAGCCGATCAATGATGTCATTGATCAGATCGACAAATGATGACAAACCCAATCAGCATGAAAATGCTAACTATCTGCCTATATTGATCAAGCCGATCGGGTCAGTGGAAAGACTAAACTTTTTTTTTTTCCAATTGACTCTTATAAGGGCTGCACGGTGGGATCAGCTAGTAAAGCATTCGCCTCACAGTTCTGAGGACCCGGGTTTGATCCCGGCCACACCTGTGTGGAGTTTGCATGTTCTCCCCGTGCCTGCGTGGGTTTTCTCCGGGCACTCAGATTTCCTCTCACATCTCAAAAACATGCAACATTAATTGGATTTCTAAATTGCTAAATTGCGGTGTGATTGTGAGTGCGGCTGTTTGTCTCGATGTGCCCTGCGATTGGCTGTACCCTGCCTCCTGCCCGTTGACAGCTGGGATAGGCTCCAGCGCTCCCCGCAACCCTTGTGAGGATAAGCGACAAAGAAAATTGATGGATGGATTACTCATATAAAATATTGAAACAATTGTTGCAGGCCTACACTATAACTCGATCTGGGAAGGTGTGTGAGAGAGCTCCAGGGGTTGGAGCTGCCATGTAATATAGAGTAAATTCATTAAGATGTTTGCATATGTTTAAAAAAAAAAAAAAACGGAAAAAAATAATAGTCACAGAATACTACATAACAAATTCGTATTGTAATATTTCTGTATAACTTATTGCAGGGTATTACTAGGCGGAAACCTTCTGGGGTGAAGAAAATGTAGTTTAAAGGTTTGAAACTAAGGCAAATCCCAGAAGGGGTAAACAAACCAAAGAGCAAAACATTTTTGTCATTTCGGGAACTTTTACGTTAAGGTCAAATCGCCCAGCATTAAATGTTAACCAAAGGGTGAATGATTTTACACTATTAAACCATGGAGCACAACAAAACTTTCGTGTCATTGTGAATAAAAGCAGCAAGAATATTAATTATAGAACATCGGGAAACCCACATTAGAGTGCAGAGTGTGTTTTATGGCCACCAGCGTATATAGTACTGTAATAAATTTGTGAGGAGCATGCTGCAGAAGAGTCATAACACGTCCCCATCAGTATGGCGTGGAAGCTACAAGCTAAAGGTAGCACGGGTCAGCGAACGGTTGTCGCTCGGGTCCACAAGACGGAAAACCGCTTCCCACATTTCAACTAGTTCGTCCACCATAGCAGACGTAGCCTTTCGCCACACAGCTCCAGGGGCGTGACATTATCGAACAAACAACCGAGACAGCAAAACCACGATAGACCCCCACCGAGCTAACCGCTAGTTAGCACCCGAGCTAGCAACCTAACTCTTCTCGTTTCTATTATTACTACCACGCCGGCTTTCCCTTCATTCCCTTACTTTTTTTTTTTAAACGTACCTCCGTTGTGAAATATTCCCACTTCTCGAAGAGTTCCACAAGCAGCGCTGAACAAAAAAAGGCTCCCTCCACCGGTTATCACTCTCCGCTTGTGTGTATTGAACTCTGTCAATGATCACACAAGCTTTAGCGGACTAGCTTGTTTTCCCTTCTCACAATAACAGCAGCAGCGACGGCGTGCTCGGTTCGTCGCCGAAGCGAGCCAGTGAGAGCGGACGTGTCCTCCGGGCCGCTACTCGGTGGACAATGGAGCGTAGTAAGGCGCCTATAAATAATGTTCAACTCGTGGACATATTAAACAGCGTCACTGATAATTTATTGGGGGGGTGGAGGGTGAGAGTTACTCCTGTTCGCTGGTTGCTCCTCTCTGCGCGAAAACCCCTCCGCTCCGCAACTTCGTCCCCTCCCAGCCAGGCAGGCTGGCAGGCAGGCAGGCGGGCACTCCAGTCGGAGATGACGTGAGCGGAAAGTACAGTACGCTGATGTTAAAAAAAATAAAAAAATAAGACTGGATTGCGCATTCATATCTAGCGGTGTGTCGATTGGTTGAAACCAGTTGGCCGCCATCTTGCTACTCCCACAACGTGTGGAGGACACTGTTTACAGGGCGGACCATGACGGGGTTTTTCCTCAAAATTTGGCATGTAGAATTAAAACTGGTCGTGTGAGCATGACATTTTTTTCCAGGTCTGGTAACATGAATGATTTTTAATTCGACTTGGTAAGACAAAAAAGGGCGAAGTGCAAAGGAAAGAGAACGCCGTGACTACCAGTCTGAATATTTTTAAATCCAGATTGAAAACTTTTTTTTTCTCATGCTTTTCATAATATGTCCACTTTTTGATCATGTTACTTGCACTGTATGCGGTTTTAATTGTCTTTTTTAAATATTTTTTGTCATTTTTATTGTTTTTTTATCCAGTTCTAAATGTTTTATCTGTTTTCAAATGCCTTTAATCATGAAAGCACATTGAGTGATTCTATCAGTTTCCTGATTACAGGGGGTCTTTTCGCCTTGGTTTGTCTGATCCCTCAGCTAGGACCTGTTACCCATGGATGACCCTTCGAAAGACAAAAAAAAAAAAACAGACAATTTCGCTCCTCGGATTAGTGGGACACACAAACCCCTCCACCACCAATAAGGTGACGGCTCAAAGAGGGGACAAGCGTGAATTACAGTCACAGTTTATTGAATATGAAAACGTAAACCTCTTTCTAGATTATTTTTGCGAGTATGCAATCCTCAGATTAACCTTACCTTTTTTTCCCCCCCACAATCTTAAATGAATTTGTCAACGTACCCTAGGACGGTATGTTCACAATATTATTTATCTGTGATACCACAAAGGTGGGGCTGGACAAAGTAATTTCCGAGCGATTTATTAAAAAAAAAAATCCACTATTCTGACGATAATTCTGCATTGATTGAAACGAGTGTGCATCAAAAACAGAGCAGAATTAAATTCAGCGGCACATTCGTATCCATTGCTGTGACGTGGGCGGATTTTCATTGGACGCTTATAATGAATGTATACCCTTGGTGAATAAAATGGGCACTTCATAAAATGAAGGGATGCGTAAGAATTATTTAAAATGTATCAAAAATATTTATTGTCAGAATGTAATAAAAATAATAATAATACCACAACAGCATTGCTGACATTGCGAATGAGGTCTATTCTGTCCAAGCATATGGCAACCCGTTTGACCATTTATTCGTGATCCTACTAGTTCAGAATTGTCCTTGTACTAGTATCCTCTTTATCCTCACGAGTGAGACAACTCAGCACACCCTCAGAGGGCTTTATTTAGTTGTCTTTGCTGCTTCCGTTGCAGGTAGCGAGCACGTGCGTCGCTGACGCTCCTTTCGTCGTTTCGCTTCTCCACCTTCTTCAGGGCATCTTCGCCGGAAAGCTCTGGGGGAAAAAAAAAACAAATCATGCCGACAGTGAACGCGTGTGATAAAATAACAATTCCCTAAAAAGAAAATATGGGTGGATTCAAAAGCCATCTCGAAGACCTGATTGCCTCTTGGCAGCGTCTCTCGTCTCCCACTTGGCCACCTCCTCATCGGTGACTTCTTCTCTTGCCACGCTGCTTAGTTCGTAAACGTCGACCTCGTGCAGTTTTGGCAGCAGGTCCTTCACCCACTCATATCGGATGGGACATACCGTCCTGACGTACACCCGTGACGTGACCATCATGTCGTGGAAGAGAATCCAGTCCAGCTCCATCTCCTTGTCAAACAGCTGGGAGGAGTAAGGCAACGCAGAGGATACCAGTTACAGTGGAATCGGGGTTTGAGGTTTAATACTAAGAAATACATTTGAAAAATATTACCGATGATGAAGGATGAATGTGGACCATGGACCCGTGACCGTCCATTGTGCAAAACACCTTTCCAACAGATCTACAACACGGAAAGAAAAAAAATCTGAATAATAACGGTCTACTTTAAAGGTCAAGTGTCATGCCCAGAAACATTCTAAAATAGATATTGCATTGAAAAATACACATAACGTTATTCACTTCAATGTCTATACAAAAAATAAATATGAGTGGAGAGCGCAAAGTTGCGGAAGTCTCATTCGACATTCAAGTGGTCGTCATATTGGCTGCATCTTCTGTCCGTGATGTCACCCTGGACATTTGCCAATGAGAAGACGCCGTGGCCCTTACTGTGGGACACGGAAGCTCTTTTCGAAGAAAAGATCATCTCACAACCGAGTGAAGTGACCGGGGCAATATTACCCTTTCGTTTCAAGCCATTTTTAGATGATATCCGGATTGCGGCCAAACCACCTCCCCGCCCGATCCACCTCCGCGGCGGCGATAAACAACGCAGCCTACGAGCACGACGACGCCCCGGCCAATCCACCTCCGCGTTGGAGATGAGCTACTGCCGATCACGGCTTCAGCCGGGGTGGCAGATTGACACATTTAGCAACCCTGATTTACGGATGACGTCCCCGTGCCAAGTATTGTTTTTTTTTTTTTTTTGTTTTTTTTTTAGTAGCTCTATGCACACCTACCTGTCATTTGGAACCCACAAAGCTCTCGTCCTTTGCACCTGTGCAATCCATTTTCCATGACAAACTGGGTCTTTTTGTAAAGTATGAAGAGCAAATCCATCCTCCCGAGTGATTGAGCAATATCCAGCAATACAACAAGCCAGCATTTTGGCTAACACGAAGGAACAACGTGCTACCTTCCCGCAGGTAAAACTAATGGAAACATACGAGGCCGCCTGAGCGCGCCACTGCCCTGTACGTCACTTCCTGTTTCTTCTCGAAAACAAATCCCTCGAGAGGATTTTCATGGCGGGAGTGACAAAAAGCCATAAATGTCAAAATCATGTTTTGTGGTGAAAAAAAACGGCTGGGTTCATACCGGCTGCCGTTTTTTCATTAATAACATAATAAAAATCATGCATTTCATGACAGTGGACCTTTAAAGGGAACATGTTTTGCCAAACCAACTTTTTATATTATTTGGGATGTAATATTGTCTCTTTGGTGCCTCAGTAAAAGTGAAATATGAATTAAAGTTATCTATGCAATCTGAGCAATTTGGCAGGAATAAGCATTTTGAGTGACACCTTACACATTTTAACTATGGCGGGAGAGACGATGGCTAACATTATCATCAGTTCAATCATGTTTTTATAGTGCCGAAAGTTTTGGACTTTAAAACAGATTATTCGAAATACTATAACAGATCTTAATCTCAAACAGCCATTAAATATGAATGACTGGCATTCCGTCTTCATATTACCTTCTGGCAACATTGGTGAAGTACCCTGAACACAGACACCGTCGAAAGAGTTCATTTTTATTGCCGTCAAATTTCTCCACAGGGAAATCTCTCCTCTGGAATGATAAACGTGAGGTTAATATGAGGTAAAAAAAAAAAAAAAAAACAAGAATAAATTCAAATAAGTGCCTAAAAGTACCTGTTGCAGGCGAAGGAGGATGTCACGGAGCTGAGTCTCCACACTGAAGGCCGTTTTGAGCGCCCTCCAGTGGATCCAATTATCCTTGCACCACACTGAGGGTCTTTCGCTGTGGAGCGCCAAATACATTTTGTGCAGAATATTATAACGTAGAAACGTTTCTCATTTTCCTGCAGCAATTAATCAGTACCTGTCTTTACACTGTTGAAACACACTAAGAAGCGTGCCAAAGTCATTTATGCCGCCACTATTGGCTGCCAGCGCTCGATGACTCTTGTCGGCTTCTTTCTGCTTCTCAGGGTGACCTAGACGACATGGAGCGGGCACACTAGAGTAAAAAATATCAAATTTTTTTCAATCTGATCAAATAACCACAAAAGAAAAAAAAGTCTGTTTTTGAGACCTCGGTATAGCGATTCAAAGGATTAACTCTGTGTGCTTGTTTTGCCTTTTTTTTTTTTTTTTTTTTTGGTGTTGGTGACACTTGTTACCAAAATTTGGACAAGGAGTGTAAAGGCCAGCCATGTTCCGGTTCAAAGTTTTCACTTCTTATCCGATACTATATTGTAGCCTTGAAATTTGGCCAATACCGATACCATTCCGACATCAACAACATCAGAAATAATCCTGCACACTGTGAGAATTTTGTCATATGGGATGGTAGAGAAGGCTTGATCAAGCAATAGCGAGAAACAAACGGAGAAAAATAATCGGCAACTTTAGCTGTAAGCTAAACTGACATTATTAACCAATGGGTTACAAAACTTTAAACACGGGAATGTACGACAACTGAATTTGTTACTAGTAGAAATACATAGATACTGAAAGACATCGCTTATTTTGTGTAGTCTTGACCAATGTTCCCTCTAAGCTGCACCACTGCGCAATTGTGCACTTGTCTCACACTCTCGGCGCACATAAAAAACGATCCAGCGCTGTAAACCACAGCCTGACGTCTTTTTTTTTTTTTTCCCCAACACGGAGGTACACGGTCTCAGCTGCTCAGCCTACTTCTAGTTCCTAGTTGACCTGACACCGCCCCCCTCTGCTCTTAAAAGGCGTACACTCATAATTACAAAACAGAACGCCCACCCGCAACTTTATATCTGCGGGCATGACTGGTGGACCACACCCGTACATTTTTTCAAATGTGAGTGACCGACGTTGTTGCCGAATAATATTACCAGGCCGTATGAAGATATTCTCTACAGACAACATGGCAGCCACGGGGAGCAGCAGGTCCTGGCAGCCGTGCGAGGCAGCTTTGAGCAGGGCTCTGGTGAGGCCTGGGTGGAGGGGGAAGGCCACCATCAGCCCCCCAAGGTGAGTCACTCGGCCCCTCCTAGCAGACAACACAGCGCCTGTCAACGACCGACGGCGTTGCGCTAACGATACGAAAAACAAGCCAAGAGTGCAGAAACAAACCTGTCGATAGCATCAAACTGATAAAGCTGTTTCAGCGCCTCAAGGGTAAACCTCTCTTCCGGAGGGTCCAGGTAGGGAAACCTTTGGGAGAAAAATGGAGGACGGAAGCAATGACAACTGTCGAAAATGCGAGACAACAGCAAGACTCAGACTGCTAAGAGCGTTTCAAGCAGGGGTAGATGAGCATCTGTTTTTTTTAAAGGAACACATGGGGCAGTAGATGAAGTACAAAATATATCTATCTTTTAATATAACATTGATTCTCACTTTAAATTGCATTTTGTCAAACAAAAAATAGGTGAACATTTTCAAATATTTTGTGTGTTACTGTTTTTATAAACTGTCAGTCAATTGATGGGGTGAATTTGGATTTTAAAAAACACATTTCAAATAACCCATTATAAGAAAAACGGTCAAATTACACCAAAATATATCTATAAAAATCATATTTTTATTGTAATTGCTCGGTGGGCCAAATAATGAACAGAGTGGCTGTATTGAGCAAGCAGGCTAAGAACCCATTTTCTTAAGGATATTATTTTATTTTTTAAGTTGTTTTGTCTTTTTGCAATGCAACAACAGAAGGGTACAAGTGATTGAAAAGAGGAAAAAAAGAGAAAAAGTGTAATCATACATATAGAACCAAAATTCAAATGTTCCCGTTTTGTGTGCTTGTACATTTTATCACACACTTCAAAATACTTAATGGCAACCATACCCATTAATACATTAAAAAAACCACCGTCCTGTACCCTCTCAATTTCAAAGTGTGATTTGTTTTACTTCATTACGGTTTCATAACACATTGTTTATTTTAAAACTTGAATAACATTTAGGAAAGTTAAAATGTTACTTAAAGGCATGAATGGACAGTTATAGAAAGTTTTATCTATTTGTGTTTTTTGTTTTTTTATGTGGAATCTATTGTCAAGTGTTTGATGAAAAACTCAGCTATTTGCAGCTCTGCGTAATTGGTGTGCCCGTTAAAAATGATGGCACAAATGCCGTGAACATTCTGGCTCAAAGGAGACTTGTAATTGGTGTCAAGGAAGTATTTTGAAGTGATACACCTCGACTGTTTTAAGATTGTTATATGCCAAGGAGGTGCAAAGTTTAGCCTCAGTTTTTAGCTGACGTTAAGGACAGTCATCACAGCATGAGGACCGTAATTTCCGGCCACTTTCAACCCTGCGGCTTATGCGGTGATGAGGCTAATTTGTGCATTTTTTTTTTTTCCAAACGGCCGCAAGCGGGCACTCAATCAGAAAAGGTAAGAGTGAGACAGGTGGAATATATGTGCCGAGGAAGTGACTTTTACCGGTATGTTTTTCTTTTTAACCGGACCTGTTAGCACCACTCTAGTGTGTTGCTGCGGTTACTGCCGTGTCTCAGTGATTTTTACTGGTATGTTTTTTTAAACCGATCCTATTAGCGCTGCGCTAGCGTTGTGCTAGCATGTTGCTGCTCTGTTACTGCCTTGTCTCAGTGATTTTTACCGGTGTGGTTTTTTTTTTTAAACCAGCCCTGTTAGCGCCGCGCTAGCGTGTTTCTGCCGTGTTACTGCTGCATCTCGGTGATTTAGGTATGTTCTTTTAACCAGTCCTGCTAGTGCTGTGCTACCGTGTTGCTACTGTGTAGCTGCCGTGGCTGTTTTTTTTTTTTTAACCGGTATGTTTTTTCTTACCAACCCTGTTCATGCTACCATGTTGTTGCTATGTTAAGCTAAGCTAAGGTATTAAAACTTTGGAAACTCTTTCTGTGTACTGTCTTTCTTTGTAAATATCTCTTGTTTCAATGTGGGCACTTGCGGCTTTTAAACAGGTGCGGCTTATGTATGTACCAAATGGTATTTCCTTCACAAATATACCGGGTTAGGCTTATAATCAGGTGCGCTCTGTAGGCCGGAAATTATGTTAGTTTTTGCTTTGCTGAGTGGACAGAGGTGTTGTTATTGATCTACAATTGGTATTTCTACAGGTTTTACGACTTAGTTACAACTCTCACACGCTGATTGCATTTGAACTGAGAGTCACATTACCTAATGACATCATGAATACCCAGGCACTTGAGTGTGAGGACCACTGCAGTCAGACTCGTCCTCTGGATCTCAGGGATTGTATATTCGGGCATGCATTCCTCCCAGAACTCTTTGGTGTAGATGCGAAAACACTTCCCGGCTGAGGTTCTCCCAGCTCGGCCTGCCCTCTGCTGAGCTTCACTCCTAACGGCAGGAAATGGCCGAATAAATGAATCTGTTATTGGAAACTCGTCAAGGAGATGTGTCTCACTTTGAAATGGCCACCACTTCCAAAATGTCCATGCCCACCCTGGAGTTGTGGTTGAGTTGCTTCACAAAGCCGCTGTCGATGATGTACCTGAAAGCACAACGTGGCGACTTTAGCGCCATCTTTCTTGGCTCAGTAGAGTGCGGATGCAGAAAAGCGGCGCGCTCACTTGATGCCGTTGATGGTGAGGGATGTGGCGGCGATGTTGGTGGCCACTACGCACTTCCTTATTCCCGGAGGAGGAGGCTGAAAGATCTGGCGCTGTTGCTCTGGAAAGAGGACAAAGAAGGATAAGACAGCATACAGTCATATCCCGACTTTCTGCAATTCGAAAATGCAATTTCACATTGTTGATCAAAGAAAAGAGCATGGCGGCAGTCGTACGCATTTACCAGTCGGCATGGAACCGTAGAGGGGCAAAATAAGGAGCCCATCTATCGTTTTGTCCTGCACGTCGTAGCGGTAGTCTATAGACTCGGCTTTTTCAAACAGCAAGTCGCACGCCCGCTCGATCTCCGACTGACCTGTCAAACACGGACAGATCAATATATTTGGGTCCCAACGGGCTTCAGATCCACACTTCAAGTCATCGGCGTATCTGACCTGTTAAAAACACCAAAATATCACCGGCCTTCTCACTGGTGTGAACGTCCAGAGCCAGAGTCACAACCTGTGGTGTGACATAGAGGCTTTATAAATATTCCTAATCTTTACAAAGACAACAAGACTTTAAGGCCCACTGGCAGAAAAGTACTCCAAAATCAAATGCTGCAAAATTGGTACAATTTTGAGGGGCAAGATAATATTTTGTTGCATTATTAAATTCAGCATGGTACCTCTTTCACATAACCCGTGCTCTGTAGATCTTTAGGTCCCACAGCAGTGCCAAATGTGCAGGCGACAGGAAAAGTCCTCCCCGGGATAGCGAATACGGGGCAGTCGCCAAGGAAAGCCGAAAGCTTGTCTGTTTCCATGGTGGCCGACATCACCACCACTTTCAGTGGGACAGCTCGGCCCCTCATAGCTTCAGACGGATTGGAAAAAACCTTCTTCAGTAAGCCCAGGAGGATGTCCTGTGATGGAAAGACACTTTAGTTAACTGTAAGAATCATTTGAAGGCTCAAAATTGTCACTATAGATTGTTTTCGACCACGTGACTACATCCGGGTCACCTGGCCGTCTTGGATGGGTTCACTCTACTGACGCGTTGTTCAACTCTATGGCTTTTGCATACAGACCGGAGTTACACAAATGTTTGTGCGGCTGTTAAAAGTCACACATGTCGGCTAAAAAGACTTTGGAAAGTTATCGGGGCTCGTTAGATGTTGTTTCAAGAAACCGTTACGACAAGAAGTGCGCTTTGATCGACAATATCGACCCGTATGCCTTGGAGAAACACAAATGGAGCACACAAATGCGGGCGTCGGTAACCTATCCAGACATCGTCAACTTTCTCCTCTTCTCGACAAGCGCTTATACCACGGACAAAGTAAAGAATTACAAAGGTCTGGAGGCCTACAACCGATTCATCAATGGCTCGGTTTCATCATGCTGCAGTATCCATTATAAGCAACCCGTATCGCCATACTGCTAAGGTTAGTGCAATTTAAATACGTACCGCGTGATTACAGTCAGCGTTGTGTTAAATTATGTTGATTATTATTTTTGTTTTTGTCACTGAGAGGGAGCGAGAGAGAGGTTTGACCAGGCCGAGTCCCAAGTGGAGCCCGCAACTCTTTCTCCACTTCCACGGCTACATTTTTAACTCAACTCGGGAAACAGCTAACAGTGCGGCAACTCGTTTTTGCAAAGTTATTATGATAAAACAGGAAATACAGATTCTGGAGGCATGCAATGCATTCACACACGAGTATTACGAAAGAATACTTCTCCCTCACAGAACTTAGTTATTGCTAAGTAGGTGGGAAATTCTAAAAGGTATCCAATACTTACCAAGAACAAAATGCTCTGAGCAAATGCTGACATAAGGGAATGACTTGGCTGCTAGATCGGCTCTGCTAATACAAGACAGCCGCAGTTGTCGCCGTTTGGTTGCTAACTGCTCCGTTTTCTCGCACTGGTTCTTGATCACAGCTGGCAGTCGAAAGAAAGGCGCTTTACAACGCCCACTTTCATTTGAGCAACCGATAACGTAGCAGTGGGCCCCCCTTCATTCGCCTTTCTGAAATGATTCCTGCTTAGTTACATTTGTTTACTCGGAATTCACCAAACCAAAATGGCGACCGCGTTCTCATCTTGAAGATGTGTGACGTCAGTCGAAAACAGTCTATAGATGCCGCCTGATAAGAGTAAGAAGGAGTATAAGGACCACAGTGGGAAAAAAAAAGAAATTCACTCCTTAAAATTCCCACTTTATCCACATCGTACACTTAACTTTACTCTATATGTTCATTGTGGCCCTGATACTCGTGCACTGCTATCGAGGATGTGCTTACTCACAGTGTTGAGGCTTCGTTCGTGGACCTCATCCAAGACCACAACGCTGTAGTGGGAAAGTCCAGGGTCTGCCAGGACTTCTCTCAACAAACAGCCATCCGTCATATATTTCACATCGGTATCCTGTCACAATGAAATCGTAACTTCACACCACATTTTCTCAGAAGACTGCATGCAAAGGGTGCCAACGTGCTGGTGTCTCACCGGTGTTGTGCAGTCGTCAAAGCGCACCTGGTAGCCCACCTCTCTTCCCAGCGTGCACTGCATCTCATGGGCAACCCTCTGAGCCACCGTGATGGCAGCGACCCGGCGGGGCTGGGTGATGCAAATTTTGCCATTTTTACAAAAGCCTGGGAAGGAAACGTGACGATCACACACCACGCAAGATAGACTGGTCCACATGTTGCCCCTGATTTCCCGTCAGCTAAATAACAATAACAGTTATAACAAGGTGGCTTACCTGCTTGGTACAAATACTGTGGAAGCTGCGTGGTTTTTCCACTGCCAGTTTCACCCGTGACCAACAAGAAAGTGCTCTCCTTCACGGCCTGGACCAGTTTAGCTTTATGCTTGTAGATTGGCAACTGTTTCGACTCGTTTTCTTTCGGGTGCCTCGTTGTCGATTTGGACATTACTGGTCCGGAGGTTATTACCGTAACTAAAAAAAAAAAAAATAAGTAAAAGGCGATTATATCGTTTGATAGTGTGCCCTAAAACAGCTTTATAATGATGAAATGAAGTTGTCAACAAAAAACGACACGCTCACAGTCACATCCGCAAACACTTCCGTGTGTGTTCCTATTGGTCCATTGGTAGACACGTGATCAGAATGAGCGGAAACGCCTTTGTTATATGCAATAATACAAATGTATAAAGCAAACATAATAAAAATACTCTTACAGAACAGTACCAATGTGGAGATGAACTCAACGCACAGTAAAAAACCTAGAACTCCTAACGAAAAATTAAACATAATTAAGATAGAAACGTCCGAGGGATAAATCTTGTGAGTGAGCGAGAAAAAGAACAGAAAAATGAAAAGGTGTCAAATCGCTTATTAAATTTCTCTTTGATGGAAATTAATTTTTACCTTCTTTAAAATATGCCCGGTTTACATGGCATTTTATTTTGTCTTTCTTTAGTTAGTTTTTGGTAGTTGTTGTCGTTTAAGTTCAGAGTAAAACAGAGATTTTGCAGCATTCTCTGAATCGCTGCTGCCTTTGAAATAAAAATAACTTATTTTTTGATTAGATTGTGCTCATAATATATAATAATGATTAGGCACGTTTAAACTCGAGTTTCAGAGTACTAAAATAGATTTAAAAAAATAATTCATTTCAATGAAATTAATTCCACCTTTTTGGACTCAAGCAACATTTTACATATTCCTGACTAATCGTTAAATAATATGGTGACAGTAACATTTATTTTGGCACACGTGAGCTCATAAACAATAAGATTTGAACAACATCCTGAAGACATTTGAAAAACAAAATTTGGTATAAATTGCTCCACTAAATGCGCGGTGGAGATGACGTCTCGAGGTTGCCCCCCCCCCCCAAAAAAAAAAAAAACATACAAAAAAAAAACATAATCATCGCAATGTGATTGCACAAAAGCACAGAACAGGGCAGGTAGTGAGACTGGGTGCCATCCTGCAGCAGGAGCGGAGATGAGCCCGGAGCGAGTTTTTGCCTTACTGGAGAGTTGCTCGAGCATCTCATTTCTTGACGGGACGACGATCGCGCGATGGCCGCGAGTGGCTGCAAAGGACGACTTCTCTCCCTTTTGGACTACAAAACGGAAAAATACATCGTGGCCGAGAATAAAAAAGTTGGCATTTTGTACAGACTCATCCAGTTATCTATCATCGGTTACATTGTTGGGTAAGTGACGGTCTCGGGTGAGCCGTGAGTTTCCATATATGGGGGGGGGGGGGGGGGGGACATTTGCGGATCTGAAAAATAATATGATAATCTCCTGTAGTTTCTACATACACATTATTTTGTATTTATATAATATATGCTGTGCAGGAATAAAGTATCTATCTGTCTAACCAACAATCAATCACTCGTCTAACCTTTATGATTAATTGTAGTGAGATGAGTGTCATTTTTTTTCTCCACTCACTAACCAAAAAAACTTCCAGTTCAAGGTGTAGTCCGCCATCGCCCGAAGCAAGCTGGGATAGGCTCCAGGTTTCCCGCAACCCTTGTGGGGATAAGCGGCTTGGATAATGACATGACACGTGACAAAAAAACTTGTTTGTGTGCAATATATGTTTTTTAAAAGTTACAATTGAATCATATCATTGATGGATTTGTGAGGTGCGGCACGGTGTATTTTTGATATGATATTCATGTCATTCTCCATGCCGCTTATCCTCACAAGGGTCACGGGAAAGCTGGAGCCTATCCTAGCAAGCTATGGGTGAAAGGCGGACTACACCCTGGACTGGTCGCCAGTCAGTCGCAGGGAAGACACCGACACCATCACCGAGCGGGAATCAATCCCACGCTGCCCGCACCAAAGGCAGGCGTGTGTACCACTACACCATCAGTGACCAAACATGACATCATATTTTCTAATTTCAATACACATAATTTTTTTCTTTTCTGCAGCATGGTAGAGGCATGGTTGGCACTTCTGCTTCACAGTTGAGCGGTTCTGGGTTCGGTTCTCCTGTGTGGCATTTGGATATGGCGGTTCATTGAAGACAAAACTGCTTACCAGCATCCGTCCATCAATTTTCTTGGCTGCTTATCCTCACAAGGGTCACGGGGAGTGCTGGAGCCTATACCAGCGGTCAACAGGCAGGGTACACCCTCAACTGGTTGCTGGCCAATTGCAGGGCACATGGAGACGGACAACAGTTGCACTCACAATCACACCTATGGGCAATTTAGACTGTCCAATTAATGTCGCATGTTATTGGGATGTGGGAGGAAACCGGAGTGCCCAGAGGAAATCCACGCAGGCACGGGGAGAACATGCAAACTCCACACAGGCGGGGTCCGGGATTGAACCCAGGACCTCAGTACTCTCTCAGGTCAATGCTTTCCAGCTGCTCCACCGTGCCACCACTTACCAACATGTGACCAATCAAATGTCGATCCGGCCTCTCGCCCAACGTCGCCCGCTGAAACCCAAACGAGGACACATTTTTATATCGATGCGTTGTCCGATAATAATAATTAATAATGACTTGTGCAATTGCGTTAGATGAGGATGAAAGCGCAATCGCAGCATTTGAATTTTTCCCTCCCCGTTCCCAGGTGGGTTTTCTTGAGCAAGAAGGGCTACCAGGAGCAAGACGAGGCCATCCAGAGCACCGTCATGACCAAACTCAAGGGGGTCTCGGTGACCAACAGCACCGATTCGGGCGTGCTGGTGTGGGGGCCGGAGGACTATGTCATCCCACCCCAGGTGAAAACACACACACACACCCTCAGGCAGGTGGAGATCATCATCAGCAAAAGCTAACCTAACGTTTTGAATATAATGGAACAGAATATTTTCATCGAATGCCATATTTTGCTTTCCATGCAGGGTGAAGCTGGTCTTTTTGTTATCACCAATTTCCTCGAGACGCCCAATCAGAAGCTTGGATACTGTGCTGAGGTATGAATATCTCGCAAGTTTGTCATATTTTCAAATATTGACCATCATTGGGGCGGCACAGCGGAAAAGCTGTACAGTATTGGCCTCGCGGTTCTGAGGACCGGGTGTTCGAATCCCGGACCTGCCTGTGTGGAGTTTGCATGTTCTCCCCGTGCCTACGTGGCTTTTCTCCGGGTGGGCACTTTGGTTTCCCCCCACATCCCAAAAACATGCAACATTAATTCGACACTCTAAATTGCCCCTAGGTGTGATTGTGAGTGCGACTCTTTGTCTCTGTGTGCCCTGCGATTGGCTGGCGACCAGTTCAGGGTGTACCTCGCCTCCTGCCCGTGGACAGCTGCCATTGGCTCCGGGATTCCCCGCGCCCCTTGTGAGGATAAGCGGCAAAGAAAATGGATGGATGGATTTTGACATTCAAGTGTATGCATCAACTGAATTGCTGAATTTTTTTTTAAAAACAAAGCAACAAAAGTGGAGAAAGGAAAACGTAGCCGAGGCAAGTCGACCTCGTGTGTCATACATTTTAACATTGCTAACAAGGGCAAAAAAAAATTAAACGGCTGATAACAAAACTTGTGGACAGCAAAATAAATCCACTCACCATGGACTGACGACACAGATGAATGTGCAGAGGGAGGATGAGTTTGCGTGCCTGGGAAGTGAGTCTCGTCGATTTTAGACTTTTAGATCGTCCCCGGTCCGCTTTTTTGTCTGGCTATTGCTTGTTCGTGTTTGTGCGCTGGGAGTATCTTCCCATTTTTTTTTTTTTTTTGCCCTCCTTTTTAAGACATTATGCCCCCAAAGAAGAAAGCTTTGTCTTTTAGCAATGCATCTGCTGCCAAAAGAAAATCCATGACCGTGGAAACGAAGCTGAAGATCATAAAAAGATCGGAGAAAGGAGAGACGCCAACACCAACAAGGCTTCAATCGGTCGACCGTGGTGACAATTATTAAAGACAAAGCCCGTATTTTAGCGCAGGTGAAGGGTTCCGTTCCTACGTCGGATACAATGATCACAAATTGAGATTCTTTGACACTTGTCGAGATGGAGAGGATTGAGGACCAGGTTCCTTCGCAATATCTAAGCACAGCCTCCCCTTCTTCTTCTTCTCCATCCACCTCTCAGCAGTAATGCTAAGTACGTACGTCATCTCGTTTATTTCAATGTATTTTTTTTTTATACAGAGTATTTTGATTGTAAATTCTGACTTTAATGCTGGAATACGACTTAAGTCGAAATTCGAGTTAAGTCGCTATTCTCGGAACGGATCTCAGTCGTAGACCGAGGACTCCCTGTACCAGCAGGTCACTGTGTACTTTGCCCATAACTCCTCACCGCTTGCGTCTGCGCCGAGCTGTCGCGGAGTGTTTGCCTTCACGTTATTTTATTTGCGCTCTTGACGCCTGATCATCTGGAAACTATTCTGGACAGACTCGTCGCGTTGGACACTTTATCGTAGGGGTGGGAAAAGTATGGTTGATGGGCCACATCAGTGGTATCATTAGTTGTGTGGGGCTTTTATAGATACATATAAGCGGCACATACTGTACATATGTAACCATTACACAGCTATTCATTTAATAGTGAGCTGCATATTTCCAAAAGGCTCCTGGCATGCACACTCACTGCCGTCATCCTGCCAGCAGCCGAGAAAAAAACAAAAAAACATGCAGCAGTGCCGTGCAGTCGCTGCGCTTGTGTACATTTGCGTCCGCCTACTTAGTTCTGTCCTTATGAATCAAATTGCGGTTAAACAAAGCGATGTGGCACTTATACACAGTATCTCATCTGCGAGGGGAAAAGCTGTGATGGGCCCTGAAACAGTTTTGCTTTTTTGGACAAAAAAAACCTCAAATTTTCAATCCAAATCAACAAAAACATCGAACGTACAATACATGAACTCTACTGCTAAACATGGACAAATACTAGACACAAGATCACACGTGTGTTCAGTGGTCGTGTTTTTAAATTACTTTAATACATGTATACATGTAATTGACATACATGTTCCGCTTCATCCATCCATCCATTTCCTGAGCCGCTCATCCACACAAGGGTCGCGGGAGTCCTGGAGCCTAACCCAGGTATCACCGGGCAGGAGGTGGATTACACCCTGAACTGGTTGTCGGCCAATCGCAGGGCACATCGGCCTCCTGCCTGACGATAGCTGGGATGTGCTCCAGCACTCCCGCGACCCTTGTGAGGATAGGCGGCTCAGAAAACAGATGGATGGATGGATATGCATCCAGAAAAGGGATGGATGGATCATCAAAATGGATCCATAAGCCTGTATTTAAGTTTAAAAAATGTGTCCTCTCTTTTTGAAAGCTAATCTTAATTGAAACAGAACATATACTTGGTTTCAGTTTGGTTCACGTGGGGTCGGACTTGGGCTGAAACCCGACAACCCCTGATTTAAATGAATTGAAACGCTTGGTCTTTGTTGTGTTTTAGAGCCCTAAAGTCCTGGATGGAAAGTGTCAGGAGGACGATGACTGTGAAGAAGGAAAACTAGTGGTGGCTGGTCACGGTAGGACGTTCCTCGGTGTTTATGGTACAATAGAGCACCCCTTATAAGCCACAAAACTAGTTCAAGAAAATACACATCATCTGTACTTGTGAGTGATACATTTCTGATTGTTCAATTTCACTGAATTGGTGCAAAAATGATGCTCTATTTAATACAAATAATGTATCTTCAGTCATTTATCTATGGCAGTAACAAATAAGGACAAGCAAAACAATTACCGTAATTTCCGGCCTACAGAGCGCACCTGATTATAAGCCTCACCCAGTACATTTGTAAAGGAAATACCATTTGGTACATACATAAGCCGCATCTGTGTAAAAACCGCAAGTGCCCACATATTTACAAAGAAAGACGGTACACAGAAAGAGTTTTCAAAGTTTGAATACCTTAGCTTAGTTTAACATAGCAGCAACACGGTAGCACGAACAGGGGTGGTTAAAAAAAAAAAACATAATGGTTAAAAAAAAAAACAGACGCGGCAGCTACACAGTAGCAACACGGTAGCACATCCCTAGCTAGTTAAAAAAAACATACCTAAATCACTGAGATGCGGCAGTACCACAACAAAAAGACGTTAGCGTGGCGCTAACGCTAGCGGGGTGCTACTAAGGTCGTTTAAAAAAAAATAAACATATCAGTAAAAATGACTGACATATGGCAGTAACACAGGAGCAACACGCTAGCACAGCGCTAATAAAAAAAAAACATACCGGTAAAAGTCACTTCCTCTGCACATATATTCCACCGTTGTCACTCTTACCTTTTCCGTTCGAGTGCGCCCTTGCAGCCGTTAGAAAAAATGCACAAATTGGCCGCACCTCCACACAAACAGCAGGGTTGAAAGCTTGTGAAAAAAGTCATGGTTTATATGACGGAAATTACGATGAATGCTCTTCTGCTCCATTTTAGAAGGTGAAAATTTTAGAAGTGATAATAATACTTTATATAGTTTTGGTGAAATTTTTTTTTGTTATGCAAAGAGAATCTTCTGAGAAAAAATATGTACCATGGCTCAAAAAATGTTGTTAAATCCTGATGAATGATAAAAACCTCTTAGCTTGAACGCAGTCTGTCCAGAATGCTCGTCAAGTTCTGATTCAGCTATACAATATGATGGAGGAAAAAATTTATATATATATATATATATATATATATATATATATATATATATATATATATAATACATATATATATATATATATATGTTTTTTTTTTTTTTTCCCAAAGGAATTATGAGTGGACGATGCTTACGCTCACATGAAAACTCCACTGGAACCTGTGAAATCTTTGGCTGGTGTCCTGTTGAAAGAAAGTTTAAACCGCAGTAAGACACTGTAATATTTATTTGTAATATTTTTTTTTATTATTTTCCACTTAGCTCTGTTGGATTTAACACCACTCAGGCATCCAAACCTATGAATTTTTCTTTTTTATAGTGCTTGTCCTTATTGGGTTCATCGTGATCATTGGATGATCCCATTTGACTCGGACTGGATGCCGGTCAATGTCAGTGCCGATATTGCCCCAAAAAAATATATATATATATATATTCACACCTAATTTCCAAGTATGCTAACGTAGTGTACACGTATTTTTGGAAAGTGTGGGAAAGCCAAAATACGGAGCTGTAATTTGAATCCCAAATCTCAGAAATGTGAGGCAGAAGTGTTAACCACTTACCCGCCACGGTGCCTGCTCCCAAACCTAGATTGTATATATGTACTGGATATTAAAAAAATACTGTAATTCCCGGCCTACAGAGCGCACCTGTTTATAAGCCTTACCCGGTACAGTGGTGCCCTGGTTCTCTAACACAATCTATTCCAGAAGGCTGGTTGAAAACCAAAATGTTCAAAAACCGAAGCATGTTTTCCCATTACAATGAATGGAAAATGAAATAATGCGTTCCAAGCTTGAAAAAAAAATTTTAAGCGATTTTTTGAAGCTCTTCCTGATAATAAACTACATAGTAGAGATACATGTATAGTGTAAATACATTATATAATAAAATAATTTAAGAAATGTATTTATTTTTTGCTTAAAAAAATGTCCTTTAGCCTAGTAGAGTATGCTAGGTTGGGAGTGCATTCCCGTATCTGTCGTGACTTGGCCCCCAGCCTTGTAAACCTTTTTTTTTTTTTTTTAATTAACATAAGTGCAGAATAACTTTAAATAAGCAATAATGAGGTTAGGGTAAAAATCACTTCCTCCGCGCATATATTCCACCAGTTCCCCTTGCGGCCGTTAGAAAAAACTGCACGGATCGCCGCATAAACCGCGGGGTTGAAAACGTGTGAAAATAGTCGCGGCTTATCGGCCGTAAATTAAATCAAATGTTTGGACTCTCACGCCTTTGTTCTTTTGTAACAGATCCCTGCTGACAAACGCAGAAAACTTCAGCATCTACATCAAGAATTTCATCCAATTTCCCAAATTCCAGTTTTCCAAGTGAGTTCTCCATCACGTACGAAAGTGCGTTAAAAGTGTACACGCATTGTACCAGTGTGCCGGCTTTGTGCTCTGAGGTCCAACATTCTGGAGACTGCAGACGTGTCCTATCTGAACTGCAGATACGATGAAAAACTCCATCCATACTGCCCCATCTTTCGCCTGGGAGACATCACCGCACGAGCAGGATACAGCTTCGACGACATGGCAACATTTGTGAGCGTTGTCATTATTATTACGTCTTGTTATCAGGTCCAAGAATAAATGGAAGTATTTTTTCGCACTAGGGTGGCTCCATCGGCATCCAGATCAGGTGGGACTGCGACCTTGACAAAGGTTACTCCGAGTGTCACCCACAGTACCGATTCAGTCGCCAGGACATCGCTGCCAACAACCAGACCGTCGCGATGGGATTTAACTTTAGGTTAATTCCGCTTCAAGAAAAAAAAATGGATCATACTTTTGCTTGTAAATGTGTGCTAATAGTACGATTTCAACTTTCAAACAGACACGCTCGCTATTACAAGAACGCCGCAGGCGAGAGTTACCGATCCCTGTACAAAGTCTACGGAGTCCGGTTTAACATCATGGTGAACGGGAGGGTAAGCAAAATGTATCGGTGTCACATGCATGCATGAAATTATTTTGCGTTTTACTTACTCTATGGTCAAGTTGCTGCTCTTCTTCGCTTCTTGATATTCTTGGCGTTGAATTCACAAAAAAAGTGTTTACAAAAGAGTAAGTAAAAAAAAAAATTGTAAGAAAATATCATTGGGTGTCATTTTATTTTTAATGCAGAACCATAAATCTATTTGGATTATTATTATTTTTTCTCAGCAAGCAGTTCCATACAATTTTATTGTGTTAGGTACATTTTTGTGCGTGTTTAACTAACTTTAAAAAGTTGTGGCAGGCACTGTTTGACAATGAAATATTTCATTTTTAAAATTTGTTTTATTATGATAAATATGGTAATGTTGGATAAACATACCAGACCTGCACAAATGATAAAGTCAACTTGTAATCTTTACTTACTCAATGGTCAACTTGCTTCTCTTTTTAGTTTCTTGATATTCTGGGCGTTGAATTTACAAAAAAAAGTGTTTACAAAAAAGTAAGTAAAAGAAATTTGGTAAGAAAATATCATTGGATGTCATTTTATTTTTAATGCAGGACCACAAATGTATTTGGATTATTATTTGTATTTATTTTTTTTGCCTGCAAGCAGCTCCATACAATTTTATTGTGTTAGGTACATTTTTGTGCGTGTTTAACTAACTTTAAAAAGTTGTGGCAGGCGCTGTTTGAAAATTAAATATTTCATTTTTAAATAAATTTTATTATGATAAATATGGTAATGTTGGATAAACATAGAAGACCTGCACAAATGCTAACGTCAACTTGTAACTTTTACTTACTCTATGGTCAGGTTGCCGCTCTTTTTAGCGCTTTGATGTTCTTGGCGTTGAATTTACAAAAATAGTGTTTTAAAAAAAAATCAAACAAGGTTTTTATGTTTGAAGAAGAAAATATCATTGGGTGTTGTTTTATTTTTAATGCAGAACCACAAATGTATTTGGATTATTTTTTTGTCAGTAAGCAGTTCACCACAATTTTATTGTGTTAGATAAATTTTTGTGCGTGTTTATTTTTATAAAGTCGTGTGGCAGGCACTGTTGGACGATAAAATATTTCATTTTTTAAATCAATTTATGTTGTTAAACATACAAGACCTGCAAAAATGATAAAGTCAACATGTAACTTAAATAATTATTGAAGAACTTCTTGATTGAATAATGAGCACATTTGGTGACTAATCTGGTCTTCAAAATGGAGTTTATTAGGGAGGGAAAACATTTCTTAATTGTAAAATTATACCATGTATCATTTCGATGTGATATTTAATGGTATTAGTAAAATGTAGAAAAAAACACATAACACACTGATATATATTGATTTTTTTTTCTAAATTATAAAAAGTCTTAAAAATCACAAAGTTCATTAAAATGTTAATTTTTTTTATATTGATGCATTTAATAACAAAAAAAATTACTACACATTTTTTAAATGTTTTATTTCATAATAGTTTTAGCTCACGGTGTCAACATTTATTTTCAATCGCCTCCGAATAGATTTTTTTTTAAAAATTACCATTTATTACTATGCATTTATCACACCTTATGATTTAAAAAAATATATTGGTTTACAATTTTTACCAGAAAGTACAAAAAAAAAACCTCACAATATAATTAGTACACGCATACATGTACTGTATGTAACTGTCGCAAAGGAGTGTGGCTTAATGAACTGTCCTGTCGCTCGTAGGCTGGAATGTTCACTATTGTCCCGACAGCCATCAGTCTCGGTTCAGGTTTAGCTTTAATGGGCGCAGTAAGTAAAAACTCTTTTCTTATTATTATTATTATTTTTTTCATGAATTTGTTTTACACGCGTGACAGAATGCAAATTTGGACTGAACAGGGAGTGTTCTGCTGTGACATGATCCTTCTGTACATCATGAAGAACGGTACCGCTTATCGGGAGAGGAAGTTTGAAGGATCCAAGTACCTGCTTCCGATACTTTTCAACTACTTTCCACACCACTGATGTTATGCTAATGTCGATTTTTGGTCCGCAGGCAGTCAACAGCCGCTGGCAACCTCCGTGAAGTCAGACGGGAAAACTAGTCTGGCGTCTTAATAGTTTAACTTTTGTAGATTGTTGGCCTCACAGTTCTGAGGATCAGGGTTCAATCCCCGCCCTCCCTGCGTGGAGTTTGCATGTTCTGCCCGTGCCTGCGTGGATTTTACTCTCCGGGCACTCCGGTTTCCTCCCACATCCCAAAAACATGCATTAATTGGACACTCTAAATTGTCCCTAGGTGAGTGCGACTGTTTGTCCCTATTTGCCCTGCGATTGGCTGGCGACCAGTTCAGGGTGTACCCTGGCTCCTGCCTGATGGCATGTGTGATAGGCTCCAGTACTCCCCGCGACCCCTGTGAGGATAAGCGGCAAAGAAAATTGATGGATGGAAGGTATCTGGATGCCCTGTGGCACGATGCTGCGTCTCGCAGGTCAGTGGTACTGCGACGGAGATCTTTGGGCATAGAGACTCGCGATTGATAGTTTGACAATTTTTTTTATATTGCACTTCCAGGCCACGGTATGTTGATAATCACACATTCAGAGATTTTCGCTTTGTGCAGGGGCGAAGCTACGTGGTGGCCAGGGGTGGCTGCGGTCAGACCGAAGGTCCAACATTTCATTTCATGCAGCCCAATAAATATTTTCGGGCAATAACATTGAATATGTGTGTACACTGCTTAATCGAGAGAAACACAATTTTTGAAAATAGCAATCTCGGCTTTCCTGTTATTTTCCACTCCTTGCCAGGAGATGTCACTCGATCGGTCGCTTTGAGTCGCTCGAAGCGCTGCTTCCCTTTCTATGTTGAGTCAGTACCTCCACTTTCTGCACAAATAACCAAATCACCGATTATTGCGGTCAGTTATGGATGGCAAACAATGTAGTTTAACAATTTATTCCAAGTGTAAAAAAAAAAAAGCAGTTAAAATCCAAGTGTCAAAGCTCGCCAACGACCACTGTTGAGTGTTGAGTTACATAAGTAAAAAATGTAAGTCATTTCAAATAAAATTAGAATATTTATCTTATTTTTATAAATACAGGTTTTCAGTTAAGTTTTAGTGTGACAAATATTCATTATACAAATATCATAAAAGGTATAAAAGAAATTCAAATAAATAATAAATTGATGGCAAAAATTTAATTTATGTCTCCATGCCGCTTATCCTCATGAGGGTCACGCCTATCCCAGCTGTCAACAGGCAGGAGTCGGGGTACACACTAAACTGGTTGCCAGCCAATCGCAGAGCACATAGAGAGAGGTAACCATTCGCACCTACGGGCAATTTAGAATGTCCAATTAATTCATGTTTTTGGGTTATGGGCGGAAACTGAATTCCCCGGAGAAAACCCACGCAGGCACAGGGAGAACATGCAAACTCCACAAAGGAAGGCTGGGATTTGAACCTGGGTCCTCAGCACTGTGAGGCCAACGTTTTACAGCCGCTCCACCGTGCCACCCTGAGTCAACATATGGTATAATTTTTACGATCCTTTACTAATTGATGGGGAGTATCCATCCATCCATCCATCCATCCATTTTCTTTGCCGCTTATCCTCATGAGGGTCAGGTCATAATATCAGACCAAATCAATGTCACATACTAATTTTGGCCCATAGTATTCATAAAACAAGAGGTAAAAAAAAACAGATTCTGATCTTTAAGTGTAATGATGATGCCAAACATTTCACATTGCAAGCGTTTTTATGTGAAATCCACTTGGCATCAAATAATTTCATTTTCAATTTTTTTATGATCGCAAAAATTGTAAATTCAATTCTTCCATGCTTCAACTGTCTTGTTAAAACCCATCATTCTTATTAAAATGAAATGTCATGCACTTTTTTTGATGAGAATTTTGAAGCGGGTCGCGCTGAGAATTGTAAATCCGGGATCGGGGGAGGGGAGGGCTGAAAAATGTAAACGGGTGTGGGTTCTGAAACAATCTGCGCACCCCCCACCCGTCATGTCGCTCTGACCCCAGTCTGAAAACTACTGTCATACAGTAACATATTGCAGTATACAGCACAGGTGTCAAACCCAAGGCCCGGGGGCCAGATCCGGCCCACCACATGATTTTATGTGACTCACGAAGCCAAATCTAGAGCGTCAATTTCAGTGATTCTTCTAAAAATCTGTACCAAAAAAAATTCATCATGCATCATAAATGATAAAGTTGAGATATTAGAAGCATTTTTGTGTTGCCAAACATGAATAGTCAAAAAACACATTAATTTCTGATTCCAAAAGTAGATCATAAATATGATGAGATGATTAAATATTTGTATTGTTTCACATAACGGACCCTCCGAGGGAAACCGGAACCAAAATGTGGCCTGTGGAAAAATTAGTTTGACACCCTTGGTAGACAGTATACTGTAGTGGTAGAGCCATGCCATACTCTCACCTACCATGTACTATTAAATTGCAATAAATTTACCGTAATTTCCGGCCTCCAGAGTGCACCTGATAATAAGCTTCACCCAGTACATTTGTAAAGGAAATACCATTTGGTACACACATACGCTGCACATGTGTAAAAGCCGCAAGTGCCCACATTGAAACCCACATTGAAACACGAGATATTTACAAGGAAAGACGGTACACAGAGTTTAACGCTTACGCTAGCGTTAGCATTAGCGCGGCACACACTGAGTTTTCAAAGTTTTAATACCTTAGATTAGCCTAACATAGCAACAACACGGTAGCACGAAGAGCCCTGGTAAAAAAAACTAAAACATACCGGTAAAAAAAAAGAATCAGCCACGGCAGCTACACAGTAGCAACATGGTAGAACAGCGCTAACATGGCCTGTTAAAAAAAAACGTACCGGTAAAAGTCACTGAGAGGCGGCAGTAACACAGCAGCAACACGCTAGCGCGGCACTAACAGGGCCGGTTAAAAAAAACACACCAGTAAAAATCACAGAGAAACAGCAGTAAGACAGCAGCACACCGCTAACCCTAGCACAGCACTAACAGGGCCGCTTAAAAGAAAACATACTGGTAAAAGTCACTTCCTCGGCAAGTGCCCACATTGAAACACGAGATATTTACAAAGAAAGACGGTACACAAAGAGTTTAATGCTAACTCCAGCGCCACGCTAACACCGCGCTAACAGGGCCGGTTGGGAAAAAAAAAAAAATTGTTAAAAATCACTGAGACACGGCAGTAACACGCCAGCCCAGCGCTAACAGGGCCGGTAAAAGTCACTTCCTCGGCACATATATTCCACCGGTCTCACTCTTACCTTTTCCGCTTTTCGGCCGTTAGAAAAAAATGCACAAATTACCTGCATGACCGCATAAACGTGTGAAAAAAGTCGTAGCTTATTGGCCGGCAATTACGGTAAATATAAGAAAGAATCTCCCTGGAATCCATTCGAACACACCCAAGTACTTGTTTTTACTGCTTCATTCCTACGAAAGGACACACACCAAAGCTCATATCTGATTGCAGATTCCAATCAGCGGACAATACAATTGGAACAAAAAAAAAACCCCAAAACAAAGTACCGGAGAGGAATTGAGCAGACAAGGAAGTGAATTTGGGATTTAGAAGGCGATACGACGGAATATAAGTGCTGCGTTTTTTGCCACATTGAGACAGCGTCGGGACAACATGAAGACGGTCGTGCTGGTCACAACGCTGCTGCTGTGTAGCACTCAAGGTGAGCCACAATTTTATAATCATACATAAAAATGTCAAACGGTTACATCCGATTTCACAAGTTGACCACATCAAAAGTCAATTAAACGTGAACATAACTAATAAAATACAATTAGGTATGACCAGCTGTTGATAAAATTCAGGGATTAAAAGTTACTTTTTAATTTTTCGTTAATATTTTCTTCTCGCCGATGATATTATTTTGATGTTGATATTTCTTTGCTTATTATGTTAAATTTTTCTGTATTGAAACAATTTATGTAAATGGGTAAACTTACATGGAATAAATTATGAAGGAACGTCGACTTCCTGATTACTGATAGACTACTAGTATAAAGATACATCATTGTGATGTGAAATTTAATGGAAATTAAATAACATTTGGCGGCACGGTGGAGCAGCTGGTAAAGCGATGGGCTCACAGTTCTGAGGACCCGGGTTCGATTCCGGCCCCACTTGCGTGGAGTTTGCATCTTCTCCCCGTGCCTGTGTGGGTTTTCTCCGGGCACTTCGGTTCCTTCCCACATCCCAAAAACACGCAACATGAATTGGACACCCTAAATTGCCCCATGTTGTGATTGTGAGTGCAGCTGTTTGTCTCTATGTGCCCTGCGATTGGCTGGCGACCAATTCAGGGTGTACCTGCCCCCTGTCTGTTGACACCTCGGATAGGCGACTGCACTCCCTGTGACCCTCGTGAGGACAAGCGGCAAAGAAAATGGATGGATGGATTTATTAGGTGTTTGATAACGCGTCATGGTCACTGCATACCTGAAGAAAACAGGCACAGGCAAAACGTGCTAACTTTACACAAGAAGGTCAGAGACAGGATTTAAACCCACAACCTTTCAACTGTGACGTGGATGTGCCGACCAGTTGTACACCGTGCCACCATCATTTAACTTATTTTAATTTTTTTTTGTACATTTTATGTTCTCTACAATCATAGTTTTAATTCTAGGATTAAAATGATTGAAAAAAAAAAACATGATTGTTTGTAATATTCATCTGTCCATTCATTTTTACCGCTTATCCTCATTGGGGTCGCGGGCCTGCCGGAGCCTATCCAAGCTATCTTCCAACGAGAGGCGGGGCGCAACCATAACAGGGCACCGGATAACCCATAAATAAGAGCTTCATTCGCTCTTTCGTCACTAGTGCTCACGCTGAAGTGCTACTCGTGCGAAGGCGAAGACCAAAATGATTGCAAGACGGCGGTAACGTGCAAGGAAAACGAGACCTTCTGCAAGATCCGCGGCTTGGGTTTGTCGGACCGTTTTCTCCTCCGAGTCCTTAAAGTGGCGCGCGGAAGTAATTGACGTTATTTTTACAGGAGATAACGTCACCAGGGGCTGCGCAAAGGAGTGCGATGAGGACACAATGACGACCTGCTGTCAAGTGGACCTGTGCTAGTCCCGCTCCTGCTTTCTGGTCTCTGATTGGCCAAAGCACGGGAGGAAGAAAAACCAAACGCACGCTTCTGTTTGACACTCGGGCGGTCAAGAGCTGTGATTTATTTTGCATGCACGCATGCCCATTTAATCCCTCGCTCATAATGCTTAGTGTATCACCGATTTCTATGATTTGAAACGCCGAAATGCTGAAGTCAAAATAAAAAGACGTCTCCCAATCGCAGTATCGCCTTCGGATGTCCTCTGATAACGTGCCTTGTAATAGATTGAATTTTTTTAAAAGGGCTTTAAAAAGAATAATACTAAATTCAAAAGTCTCGTGCAAATTTGTATGCGGTACAGTGAAATAAAATGAAACATTAATAATAAATAAAAAAGTGAACGTTATGAGAATAATATGGAGTATCGCTAACAATGATCGTGGTGTTGATGTGACCTGAAATTGAATTTTTTGTTTTTTTAATTATACTGGAATTTGAAAACATCCTCAACAGTATTCATTTTAACACAATTATCCATTTCTGATTGTTTATACTATTGCTTTCTTTGTAATATTATAACCAATTATATAACGGTTTTACTCTCTAAAAGTCAACTGTTTTCTTTTAATATTTATTGTTACTTTTGAAATAAATTAATTTTATCTGCTCTGTGACTCACTGGTGACCATTTCAGGGTGTAATCTGCCTTTCTCCCAAAGCTAGATGGGATAGGCTCCAGCTTTCCCGTAACCCTTGTGAGGATAAGTGGCTTGGATAATGATATGACGTGATATAAATTAATTTTCTGACTAAATTAACTGTTATTGTAAATTATGACTTTATTCTCGTTTTTTTTTTATCGTATTTTAACTTTATTTGGTACAATTTCAACATTTTCTCCAATACTGCAGCATTATTCATTTAAGTTATACACTTTTTTTCATCTTATGAATTGCAAAGTCAAAAAATTATGAACATTATCTTGTAATATTTCTACTTAAACATTTTTACTTTCCTCTCGAAATTCTGACGTTCTCATGGAATCAAGATATTTTCCCATTTTACTTGTTGGTGAAACTTAAATCTTGTAAAATGATGACTTTTTCGTTGTAATATTACTGCTTTATTAGCATTAAATTCAGAACCCAATAATACGACTTCATTTTGGAAAAATTTCAGACTTCTCTCATAAAAAGGCAACAATTTCCTTTTATCCCATACTATTACATTATTATTTTTCTCTGCAAATTAATTTTTGGTGGGGGTTAATTCTAACTTTATTTTTGTATAAATCAAACACTTTCTTGCTTTAAAACCATGCTTGTAAAATGATAACGGTTTTATATTTTTTTAAAATTAATAATTTAAACGGACTTTTTCCAAATCTTGACTTTTATCTTGTACTACTTTTATTCTTGAATTGTTGCTCGTGTTATTACATTTATCAAAACCTTGCAAAATGACACATTCACAGTCATAATATTTTGACTTAATTCTTGTATTTTTTTTTTTTTTGTGGTTCTGGGAAGTGGGAGTGGCAAAAAGTGAAACCTCCACTTGTTATCAAGAGACAGGGGGGGGGGGACATGAAAACAGTGACGAAAAAAAAAAAACGTCGAACCGGTTCAACAACAACAACAACAAAAAGTACTCTTTGTTTGCGATGCAGATACGAAACCCTGTTGTGCATTCACTCAAAAACGGAGACAGAAAGCGAAAGGTACTGGACTGAGCAATGTTCAAAGAAACGTGCAGTATCAGTATGACGAGGAGGATGTGAGGAAGTGCAGTATTAGTAACAACACTGACACGAGAACATTTCTAAAGAAATAAGAATAAGGAATCAGCTGGAAAGCATTGGCCTCACAGTTCTGAGGTCCCGGGTTCAAACCCGGACCTGCCTGTGTGGGTTTTCTCCGGGCGCTTCGGCTTCCTCCCACATCCCAAAAACATGCGACATTAATTAGACACTGTAAATTGTCGCGAGGTGTGATTGTGAGTGCGGCTGTTTGTCTCGACGTGCCCTGCAATTGGCTGGCGACCAGTTCAGGGTGTTCCCCGCCTCCTGCCCGTTGACAGCTGGGATAGGCTCCAGCACTCCCTGCGACCCTCGTGAGGATAAACGGCGAAGAAAATGGATGGATTGATATCCGTGTAACACAATTAACTAAACAACTCAAAAACAGGCCTTCTGTGATATTCTAAATATATTTTTTTTATGTGAGAGATCCCCACATGACAAGGAAACAAGAAATAAAATGGCAAGTGTGTCTTGAACCGATTAGTTGACCAGTCCACTTTAGTACGCCTCATCTTTTGTTGAATTTTGATTTTAGGCCCCATGAGCCAGGAAAAGGTCCATAGCCCACCACAGCTCCCAGCGCAGAAGAAACACTGCAACGAGTTAAATATGATAAAAAGATTAACAGTAACAGCAAGGTAGACGATAATGACTTCAAAACATCTTCTTTTCCTTTCGGCTTGTCCCGTTCGGGGTCGCCACAGCGTGTCACCTTTTTCCATCTAAGCCTATCTCGTGCATCTTCCTCTCTAACCCCAACTGCCCTCATGTCTTCCCTCACAACATCCATCAATCTTTTCTTTGGTCTTCCTCTCGCGCCGCCATCGTCAGCACCCTTCTACCAATATACTCACTCTCTCGCATCTGGACATGTCCAAACCATCGAAGTCTGCTCTCTCGAATCTTGTCTCCAAAACTTCCAACTTTGGCTGTCCCTCTAATGAGCTCATTTCTAATCCTGTCCAACCTGCTCACTCCGAGCGAGAACCTCAACATCTTCATTTCTGCCACCTCCAGTTCTGCTTCCTGTTGTCTCTTCAGTGCCACCGTCTAATCCCTACATCATGGCCAGCCTTACCGCTGTTTTATAAACTTTGCCCTTCATCCTAGCAGAGACTCTTCTTTCACATAACACACCAGACACCTTCCGCCAACTGTTCCCACCTGCTTGGACTCGTTTCTTCACTTCCTGGACACACTCACCATCGCTCTGGATTGTTGACCCCAAGTATTTGAAGTCGTCCACACTCGCTATCTCTACTCCCTGCAGCCTCGCTCTTCCCCCTCGGACAGACTTAAAGTTATATATACTAAAATCATGTAACACTATATGCCCACCCCCAACATTAGGATAAAATACCATAAATAATAAAAATGAACATATGGAGTTAAATAGGGTTAGGGTTAAATACAATAGAATCTAAAATAGGTAACTAAAACAAATATTAGTTAAAAGCTATCATTATAAAGGTGGTTCTCGAGCCTGTTTTTTTTAAAAAACAAGAATATTCTCTTCAGCCCTGAGGTCCTCCGGCAGTCTCATCGTCAAACAGAGGCCGTAAAACTAAGCGAGCGAAATTATACCGCGTACAAAAGTGCGACAAAACCAGCGCACCTCCATTTGTGCGCTCGGGCTAATCTTTCAGGGCCTTTGTTGGCTTTGTTGCGTTTTGGTCTGTGAGAAGAGCAGAACTGGGAGTTGAGACCGAAGTGTCATCTCCCCAACCATCCAATCAATGCATGAAAAAAATTAAATACCCACATAACAGATTTAAACCATGAGATTTAAACCAATCGTTCATCCATTTTCTATTGTGCTTGTTGCGCTGTTTAAGGTTGCGTGATTGGCCCTCGTCTGGCAGCATTCTTCACACAACGGCCGTATCAAAAGAAAGCGGGCGCACCCGAAACCAGCCACAGAACACCGAAACAGCAGTACAGAATCGAGGGAAGCTGAGAATTGGACCCCACGCATATGTGTGTGGCGGTCGGCGTGCAAATATGGGTCATATGCGTTAATCTGTCCAGCTGCTTCTTCTCCTCATTAGACCAGCTCAGACCGCAGAGGTGAGGGGTGGACGGATTAAGCGGGCAGCTGTGGAGGAGTGACCTTTGCTCCACAAGTGGAAAGTGGGGTGACGACCGTCCATCATTCGGGAGCGGGACATTTCTCAACATGGGTGGGAAATTCGAGTTCTACATTTCATCAAGGGAGTGAATTCGCCTTGGTCGTAGAACGATTGGGATCTTGTTTTTCCTACAAATCGAGTTTTGGAACACTGCATCTGTTAAATCGGAGGACAAATTAGACCATGACCATCCATCCATTTTCTTAGCCGCTTATCCTCACAAGGGTCGCGGGGAGCACTGGAGCCCATCCCAGCTATCAACGGGCAGGAGGGGCGGTACACCCTGAACAGGTTGCCAGTCAATCGCAGGGCACACAGAGACAAACAGATGCACTCACAATCGCACCTATGGGCAATTTAGAGTTTCCAATTAATGTCGGATGTTTTTGGGATGTGGGAGGAAACCGGAATGCCCGGAGAAAACCCACGTAGGCACGGGGAGAACATGCAAACTGCACACAGGCGGGTCCGTAGAAATGTGAGGCCGACGCTTTCCAGAAAATCCACCGTGCCGCCCACTCTAAATGTCCGTCCATCCATTTTCTTTGCTGCTTATCCTCACACGGGTCGCGAGGCGTGCTGGAGCCTATCCCAGCTGTCAACTGGCAGGACGCGGGGTACACCCTGAACTGGTCGCCAGCCAATCGCACGGCACCCATTCTAAATCTATTCAAGTAATTTGTCGGAGGACTACTTTTTACTTTTCCTTGAGTCACATCATTTTGAAGTACCGTATTTTCCGCACTATAAGCCGCACCTAAGAACCTTTAATTTTCTCAAAAGCTGACAGTGCGCCTTATATATGGATCATTATTGAGCCTTTAGCGCAGCCCATCTGATGGATGCATAATGTAACCCCAGCCTCTACTGTCTATTCTATGCGCCTTATAATGCGGAAAATACAGTAACAGTACTCTTAGTACTCGTACTACATTTAGCCACCTCTGACTAAAGCGTAAACAACAAGAAGTCACAGTGACATTGTTGCATGAGTGGAGGGTGGGCGTGTTGTCGAATTGTGCGTCATCTGCTCGCTCGAGTAACGGTGGTCCGGTCGCTCTATTGGATTAGAGGAGGGATTTCACTGCGGCATTAAGCTGACAGGACAGCAGCCGGGCTGGGCTACACGGGCTGGACTCAAACCGAGTTGGGTCGTAAGCGCCTGACACGCTGACTCCTCTGCTTCACCGCTGTCAGGATGAACCTGTTCTGCTTCTCATTGGTAAGAAATTACACTTGTGTGTGTGTGCGTTATCTGATTATCTTTTTTTTTTTTTGTGCAGAGGAGGTGTGGCATTCAAAGGGTGCATGGGACATAATTGGAGTCCTGCTGTACTGAGAGATGCTAAAAAAAAAAGTTACTGTTAAAAAGCGGATATAGCTAAAGTATTTTGTGTGTATACTACATAGCACTATTATTTACATTTGTGTAGACTACCGTACAGTATATCCTAAGAGTGCCAAATGACATTATGTACAACAGCATAATAAGAGTGGTATTGAGTATAATAAGTATCAAAATGTGTATAATCACAAATCCTTAATAAGATTATAATCGTGAAAAACGAATTGAGAAAAAAAAACAAATGTAATTATTTCAGTTCAACACTTTGGTCCTACTGTTTACCTACGAAAGTACACAGTTTCTTAAACGAAATTCAATTATGGAGACTTATATTAAATATCATCTTACGTTCTTTGGTCTTTAATGACAATTAAGATTAGTGTTAACTCTCACATGCAATCACTCTGCAATGTTGAGCGCCTCCATGTTTATGTTTTTATTGTTTCACGATAAAACTGCTTTTTTTTTTTTTGACTGAACTCTAGACTTGTTAATACACAGGTCATATTGTTTATTATTATTACAAAAAAATGTGGTTCTACAAATGAACTTATAGACAGGTCCACCTTGCCCACTTATTGCAGAAATTAATATAGTTTATTTAGCGACTAGACAGGGGGGTAAAATATTACACACGACTCTTGTGCAGTGCAAACTCTGACATATTACAACATGAATAGTGCACTTGTCTTACATTGTTGGATCTTTGTAAAAACAGACTTTGTGGTAATTAGTAGCATCACAGCGTGGACATTTTTAATAAATACTTATCTCCTCTTGGTTAACAGCCAAGAATGCTAAATAATTGAGGAATTAAACATTCGTTACATTGTCGCCGTGCACCGAAACTTGTGGCCCGAAGTGCACGCTTACACGTGGCTTGTTCTCATCTGTGCACAGATGTTGGGGTTGTGCATCAGTTACGAAGATTACTCTCTAACCCCTGGCTAGATTGTCTTCTGTGTTATCACGTGCACTATTATTATTAAAAAAAAAATGACCAAAATACTAGACAGGACGTGGATATTGATTAAGACGCTGGTAATGAGGATGGATATAGGTTATCCATTTTTTAAAACTGGTTATGTTCCTCGAAGGAATGCTGAACGAGCCAAACACATTTTTAATCTATTCTCAAATCTCTTTGGAGGAATTTCAATCCATCTCGACACCACAGCTTTGGAGCAAGCAGCGTTCGCATTAATATCCATATCCAATCTTCAATATGATTTGATTCTGTGTCGCGTTCCGACGGCGTCGGCGAACACGCGCTGCTTCGCGGAACGCACACCGTTCCGTGCTGCTGGTTGACCTGGAAGCGGTTCTGAATTCGGGATAGATTAAAAGTTGAAGTCGAGTGCGAAGCTCGGGGAATGAAAGCAAAACCATTCAACCTTTGAAGTCGAGCGACAGACACATCGTGACATGCCGTAATTATAATGTATCTGCTTGGTAATATTCATATTTGTAGTCAAGCGATGTGTCAGAATCAGAATCAGATTTAATGGCCAAGGAATCGGTGCCGCCCTGCTTTGACATTCACGTTGATTACTGAGAAGAAGAACAAAGAAATGAGATAGTCTACAATATATAATAATAATATTAAATGGACTAATAGGATATGAGGGTGTGTCCCAACAATGAACTGAAGTGTAAAAAAAAATATGCGTGATTCAGTAAAATAGGATTTAAGTGGATAGGAGTCCAAATTTCAAGTATTTATAAAAACAATTAACATCTCATTTTCATTGTATGTATTTGTATATTTTTATCTGGCCCATTCGGGACAAAGTCGATAACCGTCATGGTGTTCCCACTAAGTGCACTAGTTTACTAGCTTAATGCTAACACACAAAGCAAAACCCCCAAGATCGGTTGAGTAATAGAATCTCTGTTGAGGTATTATAACACATTAATCAACCGATAGTGGAACACAAACACAACAATAATTTCACGGGGCATATATTCTTTATCCTCTGCGAGAAACCACTAATGTGACAGCAGTAGCTCATTCGGAATGCTGCGGCTAAGGTTCTGACCAGAACAAAGGAGTCAGAACCTCTACAGTCAGCTTCAGAAGAGATTTTTTTTTAAGTTATGGTGCTGCTCCATAAATCACTCAACGATTTAGATTCTGCAGAGAGAGTTCTTGAATTGTACTATTATTTTTCTCTTGATTTTAAATATTTACAAGGTGTTTTTCTTTGCTTTTAAATGCTTTTAATAATTTAAAGCACATTAGGTTGCTTTGTGTATGAAATGCACGTCATAAATGTGCTTTGCTCACTTGCTTATAGTAGTTGTGAAACTCTTCTTCGTTTGTGCCTCTGTCTGCATTATACTGCCTCCTGGTGGCCATGGCGGAAACACTAAAGAGCACAATGTGGGGTTGTGATGGATTAATAAAAATTTCATTTCATTTGGAAAATATGTTTGAGATACATGTGTTTTGAGTGGGTAAAGATACAGATTTATGTCATTGTATGATTCCTCGTGTATTTAGCTGCAATATCATTTCATATTTCCCAAAAGGTTGTTTTTTGCCTGTGCCATCACTGGTAACCTCACAAAGCCAAAAAACAAGCAAAACAACTTCTGGAGTTAACAATTTGGGTGCTCACTGAGTAGAGACATCACAAATAAGATTTGAACTCCAAACCGTACCACTTTTGCAGCATTCTCTACTAAGGATAAGCAGTACAGAAAATGGATGGATGTATTATATCATCAGTTGCGCATGCACCACTAAAATGATTATTTGCTCATTTCGTATGACTCTGCCTTCCACCGACTGTACAGCCCCCTCCCCACAAGTATAACCTTAAAAAGCTGCTTGACGTCCCACCCACGCCCGTCGGATTTAGCACATAGACGAGATTAAATCCATTCATAAAATAGAGTAGGGTGGGGAAAAACAAAAAAATCCGCAAAAATTGCTCCATACTGTCTACCAGAAGGATGAGCGCGATCTCATGCCCCTCCTCCCGCCAACCTCGAAGCAATTCATTTTTTACCACAAAAACAAATAATTGAACCCTTTGGCAAACAATGGATTTCCATTAGGACGGTAAGGACAAATGTTTATGAAGTACATTTTTAATAAATGAGTTCTGCTTTGATGCTTATACAGCTGAAGGAAAAAACTGGTCCTCGTGTCAACTCTCAAAACACTTTCAAAAACTCTATGATGCATGCTAGTAAACAAAAAAGAAATTTGATCCTTCAAAGACGTCCATCCATTTTCTTCGCCGCTTATCCTCACAAGGGACACGGGAGTGCTGGAGGCAGGGTACACCATGAACTGGTCGCCACCCAATTGCAGGCCACATAGAGACAAACAGCCGCACTCACAATCACACTTATGCGCAATTTAGTGTGTCCAATGAATGTTGCATATTTTTGAGATGTGGGAGGAAACCGGAGTGCCTGGAGAAAACCCACGCATGCACATGGAGAACATGCAAACTACACACGGGCGATTCGGGGAATGAACCCGGAACCTCCGAACTCCGAGGCCAACGCGCTAATTCACAGGTGTCAAACTCAAGGACCGGGGGCCAGATCCGGCCCGCCAAATGTTTTTATGTGGCCCGCAAAGTCATGTTTCAACTTCCATAGTAAGTAAGTTTCTTTCGGCTTGTCCCTTTCGGGGTCGCCACAGCGTGTCATCTCAGATGAACGCACATATGTTTGGCACAATTTTTACGCCGGATGCCCTTCCTGACGCAACCCTTCTCAGGGAGTGGAGGCCCCAGTGGGATACGAACCCACAACCCCTGGTTTATCAAACCAGTGCTCTAACCACTGCTCGGGCCATCCAACCTCTCTCTCTCTCTCTCGGTAATGATCCTTCCGCAGGTTCACCTACGGAAACCTTGTTACGACTTTTACTTCCTCTAGATAGTCAAGTTTGATCGTCTTCTCGGCGCGGCCAGGGCGACCCCGCGCGGGGCCGATCCGAGGACCTCACTAAACCATCCAATCGGTAGTAGCGACGGGCGGTGTGTATGTGCAAATATTCCAAATCGTCACATCATAAATGAAAATATTGAGATATTGCAAGCATTTTTGTGTGACCAAATCCCAGCAAGAGTTGAATAACCCATTTTGCATGATTTCCGATTCCAAAACCAGTTCATAAATTTGATCCGTGATTACGATGAGGCGTTTGATTTTTATGGTTTCAGTCATAACGCCCCTTCAGGAGAAACTTGACCTACAATGCGGCCTGTGACAAAAAATGAGTTTGACACCCCTGCTCTAACTCAACACATCAATTTCCAAATACCATATGCAAAACAATGATTTCATCTGAAGAAAAAGGCCCAAACCTAATTAAAAATCACAATCTACATTGACTATGTGACAAAATTACAATTAAATTTGTATGTCTATACTGTATGTACATGCCACCAGGAGGGTTCGATGGACAGCCTGTATGAGGCCGCCGGCGACAGCCCCCCTCAACCCGTTCCGAGGCGCTCGTGCAGCCCGGCGCTTCTGCTCGACGACGACGTGAGGTGGAAGGGTTCCGGGAGGTCAATTTCCATGGTGAGAGGCCCTCGAGTACCCGGGGAATTTGGAAAGCTCTGCGTACCGGCCCGCAAGGGTTCCCCGCGGGGTTTGCCCGCCCCAAAAAAAGGGGAAGGGAGCAAAGCACCACTCGGAGGGAATTGACGCGGAAGCAGCGGCTAATCAGATTGAATCGAATAAAACGGAGCTCATTATGAAACTTTCACAGTGAAAACGTTGCAGATGCAGACAATGAGTCCACTTCCCGTCATTTCGTGTCATGTACTTTATGTCAAGTCTTCTCATGTAATTATGTCATTTCATGGTTCCAACAATGTGCCAAGTTACACAAAGTCGCCTGCAAATGCAACAGGAAGCCAAATGACGTGACGCTGCGCTGAAGTGGTGGGCCGATTGCCGTTGTCTTGATCTGACAACAATTTATCATATCATCGCTCATAGAATGACTTTTGACTCATGCAATTGTTTGGAAGTAACATGTTTCATAAATGGTTTTAATAATAGTTCCTTTTTTTTTTTTTGCATTTCAAATGCTCTCAAAGGCTGAATGGTGATACAAATGCTCCAGTAAATGTACCTTTGTGCATATTATCACAAAAATTGCAATAGATTTCTGCCACTGCTCTACATATACTGTACTACTTTTGTATTTCTGCATTTTATTTCCAAGTAACTGTTCGATAGAGGCTCGTAATTTTTAACATAAAGTAACATTAACTGTCATATTTTACACCAGGAAATGACAATGAGGCCAGGCACCAGCGCTCAGAAAAAGAAACGAAGGTAAGCTACCAGTACATATACAGTACCAAAACATATTGCGTTTTGCTTTCAAAGGCAAATATGAATATCATATATTATTTGTGTTTTATGACACAGGCTGAATTGTATTTGCATTATAATCGAACCTTTTTGGAATGTGCGTGCAGACAGGCAAGCAAAAGCGGTTTTCCCCACAAGGCTCGAAAGCCTCGCCGTTGATGTTCTCTAGACGCTAATACTGAAAATCTCGCGGCGCAGCAGTCTGCTTCTTAACAAGCGACCCTGTTCCACCACATCCTGTCTGCAACGTCACTGAAAGTCACAAAGTGCAAGTTATAAAGATTTAGTTCTTCATAGTCAGGGTAATACAGAATATAGATCAAGCCGATGATGGCTTTGGGATCGTTCAACTAAGCGGATTGGAAGCCCACCTATAAAAGTCGCCCAGACTCTACTGCTACCATTATTTCGAAGAATCACTCCCTTCTGTGTGTGTTTTTTTTTAAACCACCTAATAAATACGCAGTTCAAAATACATACCAGAATTTTAAATGAATACTAGCATGTAAAAAGACAATACAGGTAACTGATGCGTCTGTTTACCGTACTTTCAGAACACAAGTATCCAAATCCTCATCAGACAACGAAGCGCTGGGTGAGTTCAATCAGTTCACTTTTTTTGAACTGTTGTTTTAACATGAAATACATTTTAAAACCATAAATACAGTGGAACCTTTCATGTTGGATATTTTTCCAAAAAGAAATCAAGGAAAAGTAAGTAATTAAGTAATCCACTAAGTAAGTAATCCACTATAATTCATAAAACCTGCCAAAGCTGTACGGGCAAAGTTTTAGTCACATTTTTTTCGACAAATGTTACAAGTGTTTAAACAAGAAAACCACTTTTCAAAATAAGGATGCTAAAAGAGAAAGACATCTAATGGTAAATTGCAAAGATGTGTACAACAGTGATGCCTCGGTTCTCGACCACAATCCGTTCCAGAAAACGGATCGAGAAGTGATTTGTTCAAAAACCGAATCGATGTTTCCCATTACAATGAATGGAAAAAGAAATAATGCATTCCAAGCCTAAAAAATTGGGCTTTTTAAAGCATTTTTTTAAGCGTTTCCTGATAATAAACTGCATAGTAGAAATACAGGTATAGTTGAAATACTTTATATAAAAAAAAGAATTTAAGAAATGTATTTATTTTTATTTGTATTTTTTATTTTTTTTCCAATTTTCATTGGAAAACAGAAGCAAAAATAATCTTGAAATGTTTGTTTGAAAACTGATTTGTTCGAAAACGGGGACGTTTGAGAACCGAGGCTTTACTGTCGTTGCATAAGTTCAAAAACAAGTTAACCGCTTAAAACATTGAAAAAAAATGTAGCAGAAATAATTCATTGTAGAGGTTCCGCTATTTTCAGATTAAACCCAGAAATGAGCGACTCTGCTGACTTTCCACGTTTGACCGTGCTCAGTTGATCCCGACTTCCCAACTAAAATCCTCAACATTTGTGATTTGTTCCCCGCTGCTAAACAGATAACGCCGTTTGTAATGTGGCCGTTTGGAAGGCCGCCAATGGCCCAGAAGATTTACGAGTCGTCCCCATTGCCAACAATCACAATGAAGGTAAATGGGGAATAAATCAGTTAAGCTGAACTGTAGGTCAATGTTCATTTGGGCTCTCCGCGGGGTGCTGCTCTTCCCCCCCCCCCCCCCGCCTTCACATTTTAATCAAAACTGTTGAGAACTCTGTAACGTGGAATAATTATCTATTACAGCAAACACAAATAAAACGACATTTACTAAAGTGCTCAGGATGATCAGTAAAAATGGCTCAATGGACGCCAATTTTATGTGGCAAATAGGTGATTGAAAAACAGAATATATGTGCATGAATGTGAGGGGCGGAGGAGGAAGAGTGAAGCTCCAGGGAGAAGAGATGGCCAGGGTGGACGACTTCAAATACTTGGGGTCAGCAATACAGAGGAATGGAGAGTGTGACAAGGAAGTGAAGAAACGGGTCTAAGCGGGGTGGAACAGTTGGCGGAAGGTGTCTGGTGTTCTATGTGACAGAAGAGTCTCCGCCAGGATGAAGGGCAAAGTTTATAAAACAGTGGTGAGGCCGGCCATGATGTACGGATTAGGAACAGGAAGCAGAACTGGAGGTGGCAGAAATGAAGATGATGAGGTTCTCTACAGGGGTGAGCAGGTTGGATAGGATTAGAAATGAGACCATGAGAGGGACAGCCAAAGTTGGATGTTTTGGAGACAAGGTTCAAGAGAGGAGACTTCGATGGTTTGGACATGTTCAGAGGTGAGAGAGTGAGGAAATTGGTAGGAGGACGGTAAGGATGGAGCTACCAGGGAAGAGAGCGAGAGGAAGTTGTGAGGGAGGACATGAAGTGTTAGAGGGTGTTAGAGAGGAAGATGCACGAGATAGGCTTAGATGGAATAAGATGGCACGCTGTGGCGATCCCAAACGGGACAAGCCGAAAGGAAAAGAAGAAATGGGTGATTGTTTACTTTTCAAAACTCTCTTTTTTTTGTAGAGCTGAAGAAGATGAAGCATAGAGGTGACGGCAAAGGAGGGAAATCAGCCCATCATTCGGGTACCAAAAAGAGGGACAAAAATTGCCCAAGTCAGGTAAACCAGTTCGTGTTTTGAGTTGGTTTAAAAACTTCTGTCAATAAAATACAATTGTCTGGGTGTTGGTTGCATGGGTTAATACAACACTGTGTGGGCTCTGATTGGTCAAATAAGACGCGATTCAGTCAAACCGACCAACGAATCTCTGATAAAGATGTCACGACCTTTTTGTGCATCGGCCAGACGCATAACTTACAAAATCAGCTTGAATTCAGTCCGATTGCCATCTAATTTGTGTTACAGTAAAATATAAACTATTTTACGAGAGTATGCCCAGATAAAACACAAGTCTGCAAGAGAGATCTTTATCCGCTAAAACCACTCTACCGACGGTTTCACTTTAGCATCACACTTGGTCCACGACATGAAGACTTTTGTCTCTTTTTCTATCTATTTCTAAACTGTTGGAAAGTATACGCCATAAAAATCCCTCAACATGCGTGAAAGACTTGGGGAAAAATCTCACAAGTGTAATTATACCAGATAGCGGAAATATACTGTAAATATTACATTTTCCTATTTCTTTTTGTGAATGTATACTTTTTTAAAGTGAATAAAATATGCATCGGGGCTGTAAATGTCAATAATACTGTAACATATACAGGTAAATAATTTATTGTACAGTATACTCAAAGTTCCAAAGCAACCAGCCAATGGATTAAAAGTTCATATTCATTACAACCTTTTTGTGTCTGTCTCTGGCGGGTAAAATTAATTCAATGTAAATGCTGATTGGGTTTTAATACAGTGCAGATGGTCCGAAGAGCGCCGTGGCTCTGTGTAATCTCTGAGCCACATGCCAGAGCAAGAGAAAGGGCTTAGAGCCCTCGTGGCAGGTCACCTAGCCTCCATTCCTACTAAAGCTCATAATAGTAAGAAGCAAACAAAGCCGTGGATAAGCAACAGCCAAATTTTAAATTGATTTTTTTTTTTTATGTCTGTCTTTCTGTGCTTCTTTTCAGAAGATCAACACCAAAGGTGCGGCAACAGAATTGAAACCAGCGGCAAAAAGGAACCCAAAACTTGGGAAGAAACAGACTGGAAAGAATGGAAAAGAGGGAACAAAGAAAAGTCACAATACTACAGGTAAAAGTTTTTCCAACTAAAATGGCCCTCAGAAGAACACCAAATATGTCATGATCATAAAAATCCAATCTTGCATATGCCCAATTTACTCCGCGAGTGTTCCTTTTCCACTGAATCATAGCCATAAGGTTTGACTTGAATTTACACATTAGTTTCGGTAAAAAACAGGCACAACAAGATAATATTTGTAGTACGCGGTCACGCGAGGAATCCAAGCACACCAAGCCGATAACGTATGTATTTTGGACTCGTTGATGAAGCAAATTTGTAATCGTAGCTCTGATTGTAATCTTGGACAATGCGTGGCTCGGAAAGAGTATTGTTAGAAACGTGACAGGTTGCTACCAATCTATGCGGAACGTGGCAATTTCTCAACAACCCGTCATCCAATTTTCAAAATTGCAAGTGCCTTGGACAAGATAAATGTCAATTTGGGGAAATTTGATCAGGTTGCTGGCATTATACCCCACAGTCCCGACGCTGCTGCGGTGATCAATGTCACTGCTTCCGTCTCGTATCAGAATAAAATGCAGTACACACCACATGACACAACTAAAGAAGACCTTTGTTCTTTCTTGTTGATGTTGTTTATTAGCATCGCAAGTTTTGACTCATGATTTTAATGAGGCATTTTATAAATCTAGACAACGGTAAATGCCCTCTTATTCTCCGGATCCCCATCAAAATCAAATTTGTAATGTTTGATCCTCAGCTGCTCAAGATTAATGGACATCAATTTGCATTTTTTTACATGTACTGGAAAAACATGGACAATTATTACATATTAATAACACCGGTTGAGTCTGAAAAAGGCCAAATTGAAAATACAGGGAGTCCTCGGGTTAAGACAGTCTCGACCCAAGACGTTTGGAATTTACAACGCACGTCCCCGTCCGCCATTTTGTCTGGCTAATGCTTGTCGCCGGGAGTATCTTCGCATTTTTCGCCCTCTTTTTTAGACGTTATCGTCCCAAAGAACAAAGCTGTGTCTTTTAGGAATGCTTCTGCAGCCAAGAGAAAATCCATTACTATGGAAACGAAGCTCAAAATCATGAAAAGATTGGAGAACGGAGAGACACCAAAACCGCCAAGGCTTCAGTCGGTCGACCGTGGTGACAATTATTAAAGACAAAGCCCGTAGTTTACCACATATGAAGGGTTCCGTTCTTCTGTCGGATACAATGATCACAAAACAAGGTTCTTTGATACTTGTCGAGATGGAGAGGGTTGAAGACCGGGTTCCTTAGCAATAGCTAAGCGCAGCCTCCCCTTCTTCTTCTCCATCCACCTCTCAGGAGTAATACAAAGCACGTCATCTTGTTTATTTCAATATATTCGTTTTCTATACAGAGTATTTTGATTGTAAATTCTGACTTTAATGCTGGAATCCGACTTAAGTCCAAATTCCAGTTAAGTCACAACTCTAGGAACGGTCCTCAGTCGTAGACCAAGGACTCCCTGTACTGTGCGCCAGTGTTGTATAACAGGGGCGTCAAACTAATTTTTCTCTTGGGCCGCATTGTAGTTACAGTTTCCCTCAGAGGGCCGTTATGACTCTGAAAGCAGAACAATCATTGTGTTGTTGTCACCTTTAGTTTTCTGTCTTCGGGAACTAACGTTATTTACATCTTCTATTGTCTTCAGGGCACCCGGCAGCAGGACCTTCAAGTCCCCCCACGGAGCCACACTACCTGGATGTGCTCTACAGGTGCGACAGGAGGATCTACCTGGGAAAGTCCTCCACCCTTCCCACGCAGGAAAACACAACTCCGGGCCCCGACATGATCAGCTCGTCTGGTGGTGCGACACCTACTCACTATCACAATCACAGCCAAAACCAGCGCTGGAGCAACCCGGCTGACAAATGTCCCGGTTGGGGCACCGTGGAGCACACGTGCCGCAGGCCGCTCACGGAGTACCGCGTGTCTTCCGACGACTTCAGCCTGCTTCGCGGGGACAAGATGCATGAGCAGGAAAACAAGGACGGCGGCCCGAGTACGAACTGTAAAAACCCGACTCCCTCAAATGTGACGCGGTCCATCACTGAATTGGATCTGTCAGAACCAAACGTAAGTCTCCAGAAAAGTACCAAGCAACATATCTATTTGACATTTGAGCTTTTTCTTAGCCACACGTTCACTGCCACTTGTTGTTGGATGGACGTCATTAGATGACCATATATGACCACATGAGCCCACATGACCAGACCTGCTCGGCTGTTTGAATGAAAGACAAACTGTCTTTTCAGGGTCATCCACACAAACACTCATTTGCTTTACTTTTTAAGTAAACATGGGTTGTTTAGGTGACTGTTCATGAAACTTTGCGTAGATGTACCTTTATGAAGGGATGATGTTTGTCTTTCATGGCCAGAAGGTTTTATCAAAAGTCATACAAAAGCAGGAAACCCCAAGCAAAGTATTTTTTTTCCTCAGTGAGAAAATCTTCCACTTAGATGAACGACATACATGGAAAGTCGTGTTACTATCATGGAATCTCAGCCATGCTCCAATTCGTCACTGCCTGCGTCATCCGCTTTAACAAACCAACCCCTCCCTCAAATAAGTGCTTCTGCTGTCATCACCAGGATGGAAGTGAGGTAGTCTGGTAGTAAATTTTACTTCAATTCATAGATATTAAATAGGTAAATACTGACACTGTGAACTCTAGCCACAACAATAGCGCCTATTGCTAGTAAACAGTCCCTTTGATGACATAAAATGAAGACGCTTTACTGCATATTCCAAACGAGCCCTTTGTATCTTTAGTACCAATTAGCATTACGATAAATTTTGACATGTGGCCGTTGCAGTGTTATGTGCCTCCATGTTTATTAGCTGGGCAGCAATGCACCACATCCATCCATCCATCCATCCATCCATTTTGTACCGCTTCTCCGGCAGGGATACCCAGACTTCCTTTCCCCAGCCACTTCTTCCAGCTCTTCCGGAGGGATCCCGAGGCATTCCCAGGCCAGCCGAGAGACGTAATCTCTCCGGCGTGTCCTGGGTCGTCCCCCGGGGTCTCTCTCCGGTGGGACATGCCCGGAACACCGCACCAGGGAGGCGTCCGGGAAGCATCCGGATCAGATGCCCCAGCCACCTCATCTGGCTCCTCTCAATGCGGAGGAGCAGGGGCTGGACACTGAGCCCCTCCCGGATGGCCGAGCTTGTCACCCTATCTCTAATGCAACACATTTGTTCTGCAAAGTTTATTTGAATTGGATCATACCAGTAACACTGTTGGTTAAAATATCCATCCATCCATTTTCTTTGCCACTTATCCTCACGAGGGTCGCTGGAGCCTATCCCAGCTGTCAACGGGCTGGAGGAAGGGTACACCCTGAACTGGTTGCCAGCCTAATCAAGTATGTGCTTGGTTGTTATCTTTTGGAAATACCAGTTTACAAGCAAGCCGTTCTCATAGACAAAGTTCAAAGCGCACGATATGGAAAAACAGTCAAAACAAATCTAAATGACTTCCCTGTGGATTACCGTGAAAAATTGATTGGAAAACCCAGGGGTTAGGCAAATTGTTTGGTCTTTAGAATCCTTCATTTTTTACAAGTGAATGGTTCAAATGCTATCTACTGAGGACATCAGTTAGTCCACAGCAAAAAGCTCTTAAATGCGTCATGACGCTTCATAAAAGGAGAAGATTGAACAAAGTGACAAGTGACAGACGGGAAAGGATTTCGACAGAACAAAGTTACCACTTCGAGGATCCGCACTTCCTCAAACACAGAGTCAAACATTAAGAAACGAATAGAAAAGAGGCTGAAAATCCTTTGGCATCATGTAACCTTAACTCGGTTCCACAAAGCTATGACAAAAAAGGACAAGTTTGTGAAATACTGAACTTTTCCCAAATGTACTTTTTCTAGTTTTATGTGGACGGAAAAAAAAAGGTAAATATGTAGAAATGCTAACCAATGCAGTTCAAATTAAAAAAATAAACAATTGGAAAAAGAGCAGATAACTCGACTCAGCGTTGCAGCAATTTGTGTTTACCCTGATGCACACCACATCCTTGTTTGTAAAGGATGGCATAAAACGATGGGGTGAACCATTCTTCTTGGACACAAAACTGAGTGACAAAAGGCCACTTTATATTCCCGCGGTCCCAACGCCAGCAATGGTGGCATTGCATCACATGACCTACGCATTGCCCCGCCCACCACTTCTACATAGCTTGTGCGCGATTGGCTGGGCACCGTCCCAGGGTGGAGTCCAGACGCCAGCACACTTGTGACCCTTTCGGTCTCTCCTGTGAGTGATTCAGAGAATGGAGGCAGGGATGGCTCCCAGACTAGCAAGACTCATTCAAAATAAACTCCCCTTAAAATGTGACGAAATCACGGAGCGACAACCTGCAACTTTTTCTTGGTTGAAGGAAGTTTGTCGAGTCAACTGTCTGACGACCGGTCCAGGGCGTACACCACAATTCAACCATAAAATACAAGGGATCGACCGGCAGTGTTCATTAGTCGAGAGAATGCTTCCAACGTACACTATTTTCCGCACTATAAGGCGCACAACATTGTAAGGCGCATAGAATCATAATCATAGAATACAGTAGAGGCTGGGATTACGTTATGTATCCATTAGATGGAGCTGCACTAAAGGCTCAATATTGATCCATATGTAAGGCGCACCGGAGTATAAGGCGCGCCGTCAACTTTTGGGAAAATTAAAGGCTTTCAGGTGCGCCTTATAGTGCGAAGAATACGGTACGTTAAACTCTGAGAAGAAGCGATATTAATGGTATCTAACCAAAGTAAAAATACAATACAACAAAACAACCACGTGATTCACCTCAAGCCTCATTTGGCCCCTAAACTAAATGCAACAGTTCCCGTATATGATGTCGATGTTTTCGTCGAGCGGCGCCGCAAAGCCTCAATTTTCCACTTTCAAAAGCGATTCTGCAACAGCAGACACAAAAACTCAGTTGCTTCACATCCTGTGTGTTGCAAGGCAGTCACACGCACAGCCCCGCACTCGGCTCTCGAGTCAGGAGACCCTCCCCGAAAAAAAAATTTGAAGAAGACAAGAATCGAGATTGAGACTTGAAAATGTTGCAGAGGGCAGCTTCCAATGTGTCCGACAAAACAAAGAGCAGCAAACCGAAGGTAGGAGGGGACGCTGTCAATTTAATATACCGGCGAATAGAAATTATATTCATATTTGAACTCTTGAAAATTTTCAGACGAGGGCTTTAGAATTAAACCCTCCAACTGGCCTGTTGGTATTTTGGGATGGCGGAAGATGTTGTTCAGCCCGCTGCGGCATTAAAATCAATCCACAGAGGACAATCGAGGAGTGTGCGGCTCATATTTGACCCGGGATTTTTCCGGGGATTACTCGCTTTACATAATTATTCGCTGCTCTGTTGTGCAGATGACGGAAGGGTCTGGGAGAGATTATAATGACCATTTGTTTGATGGAAAATTGGAGCAAAAACGTATTAAAATTGGGAGTGAAAGGGAAGCAAGCTTGAGTGCGTCATGGTAACTCTGTTTATTGTATTAGATAATTCATAAAAAGCCATCACAACGTGTTACGTACTCACTGGCCACATCATTAGGTACACCATGGACAATGTAATGACATCAACACATGAGTTGCATTGAAAATATTTTTATAAATCGACAAGTGGTGTGGGATTGCTCTACAAATAAACTGGGATCGCATTCTTTTAATTCGGTATTATTCGCTTTATAAAAAGGTCAAAATATTAGAAACACCTCCGTATTATTATAGTCCACCCCAACGACCGTCTTCGTCGATTTCAGAATGTAAGCCCGTGCGGTTTGTTTTGACGATTCAAAAACTAATAAGTAATGTCATCCACAGCGCTCGACAAGCTTTGGGAGATTTGAAGGTCTCAGACATAATCCTGCCAAAGCAGAGGAGAATGGAACAAATACGGTTTGTACAGTTCACTTTTCAGGCAGGGAGATTCATTCATGCTGCGTATCCTCAGTAGGGTCGATTTAGCCTTAAAATAAAATCACACATTCTTCACAGAAATCTGTTTTTATCTACGAGTTCCCTTTCCCTCATAAAAATATATGACAATTACAGTAGAAGGTTCGTTTTTGGTTTTTTTCCCCTTTACGGTATTTGATTTGTTTCCCTAAAGACAAGGCAAGCTTTAAAAGTTTTCCCGAGTTATTTTTTGAGATATGAACTGCATCAACTTCAATGAAATAATTGTTATAAGAGTAGTTTTGTTTTTTTTGCTTTCGCTGTATGAAATTCAACTGGCTACAATTCACTGCCTAAAATTCACCGTCTGCGCCACCAGGCAGAACAGCCAGCCAATCGCATTGACGCTTACTCAGTCACGTGAGGTCACATACTAAGAAAGCGTAACTGGATTGGCTGGCTGTTCTGTCCTGACCTGAAGTAACCCTACCTGGTGGTACAGACGGTGAATTTTAGACAGGGAATTGTATGGAAGTAGATTAGTGCCACCAGGATTTTAATTTGAGATGTAAAGCGATCACATTTTCAATGGTTGTATTTCAGTGGAACTTTTCAATGTTAATAATTCAACCGGATACAATTTGCTGTCTGAAATTCACCGTCTGTGCCACCAGGCAGGGTTACTTCAGGTCAGAGCCGAACAGCCAGCCAATCCAGTTACGCTTTCTTAGCATGTGACGTCACGTGATGAAGAAAGCGCAACTGCGATTGGCTGGGTGTTCTCCCTGTTGGCACAGACGGTGAATTTTAGCGAAATGTACCAACGATTGAAAATGTGATCACTTTACATTTCAAATACTGGTGGCACTAATCTACTTCCATAGATGTGCCTTTTGTCAAAAAGTGTATTAATAATTTAACATAGTCAAACTTCATGTCTCGACTGGCCCGTGCGTATAAGAGTAAACCACCTTTCTGTCATATGAAAAACAATGTGGAAATTATTTAGAAATATTTTTTAGAAAAACAACATTTTAAAGGGGAAGATTAAGATTCATATTCTCTTTGTTATTTTCGGAAAATTAGCTAAATTTCCACAAAAACGTGTTTTCACAGCTACCTGAAGAATGTGAGAGCTTGGAGGCAAACAAGTCTGCTGGGATTGGGAAGAAAATGAAGACCATTTCACTGACCATGCGCAGAAAAATGGGCAAAAAACACGCCAAATCCTTTTCCGAGGAGACGGTGAGCTTCCCTAACACGTAGCACAATATTGACTTTTATCCTATTGGGTAAAAATGTGCTGCAATGAACATTTTCATCGTTTCTTCGTGACAGTGTAATGACACAGAGACTGAGGGGACACCGGCACCTGAAAAGAACTCGACAAGGGCTAGCAACTCTTTGGAAAGTCTTTACAGCGGCCAAAGTTCCTCAAGTACGCTTAAAAATCACATCACATGATACTATCCGTACAGGAAAAGTTTTTGCTCAACTAGCGAGATGTTTATTAGTTTTGTTTTTATTTTTTCTGCCTCACATAATGCGTCTTCGGTCTGAGCATGCGCAAAGTATGACAGAGTCACACAGTAATGGCGGAACATGGTACGGAAGTCCTATTTTTTTATACTTCTCCAGCGAAATGTACAGTGAAGCTGTATTACTCACCAAAGTCTTGGAATGTGACACATAAACTACGATGAAGGGCATTATTAACTTAAAGAAATATTGGATTTTAAAAAATGAGATGACGAGCAACTCTTGCCCATGATATTTGTGTGAAAACGTAACGCCATCTACCGGCCTGGCATGCGTATTGCTGCACTTTGCAGAAACATAAGCGCGTCTGCCGTATTGAATGCGGCAAATATGCTTAGTGAACTAATGCAAGTCGCTGGACTTGGACGACATAAAGCGACGTTCTACTAAGTTTACAAAATGAATGCCTCTCAATAATCTTGTGTATTTAATATGTGCGATAACCAGATCCTGGAATGTAGACGTGACAGTGTAGTTACATTTAAAAAAAAAAAAAATTGCCACAGTGAGATGCAAAATATGTAATGAGCCTTGGTTTTTGCTTGTCGTGGCTTCAGGTGGTGTAACCAGCGAGTCCATCAGTTCTGGTCAGAGGGACAGTCTGAGGTTGGAGGAGGACGGCTCCTATCAGGGTCAGTTCTGCGGCAGAGCTCGTGTCCACACAGACTTCGTCCCCAGCCCTTACGACACGGACTCCCTCAAACTCAAGGTCTGATACGCGTCTTTTATACGATGTAATGATCTTGTGCCAACTGCAAAACCAACTGGCGCCATCCAAATATGGATTTTCCATTGTTGTTCCAGGCTGGTGACATCATCAGCATCATCAGTAAGCCTCCGATGGGCATCTGGACAGGGATGCTCAACAACAGGGTGGGAAACTTCAAGTTTATCTACGTGGACGTTTTGGTGGAGGAGGAAAAAGAAAAGGAAGAAGGAGAAGAAGAAGACGATGAGAATGACGATTCGCCCAAGATACGACAACAGAAAGTGTGCCAAAGACCTCGACCCAAAACGTTGCTGGAGTTATTGGAGCGATTAAATCTGGAGGTGAGGACGCTGACATTTGTGGAGGGTTTAGCATGTATGGTCCCTTGTTGGTCTCCTCACTGACGCTTTGCCGGCTTTAGTGCCTTCATTCAGTTTCCGTGATTTGACAGCGAGAGAGTGACTATATTGGCGGAAGGGTGCTGAGGATGGAGCTCCCAGGCAAAAGAGCGAGAGGAAGACCAAAGAGAAGGTTTATGGATGTGGTGAGGGAAGACATGAGGGCAGTTGGGGTTAGAGAGGAAGATGCAGGAGATAGGCTAAGATGGCAAAAGATGACACGCTGTGGCGACCCCTAACGGGACAAGCCGAAAGGAAAAGAAGAAGAAGAAGAAGCAAAGCTCCTAGGTGTTATGGGTGCGTCCTTTATCTGTGTTAGCTATGATGTCGTTCTATGTTTTTAGATTATTAGTTGTCTCACCTCTCCTAGGTGTTATGGGTGGGTCCTTTATCACTGTTATCTATGATATTCTATGTTTATAGAATATTGGTTGTCTCACCTCTCCTAGGTGTTATGGTTGGGTCCTTTATCTGTGTTAGCTATGATGTCGTTCTATGTTTTTAGATTATTGTTTGTCGCAAAGCTCCTAGGTGTTATGGGTGGGTCCTTTATCTGTGTTAGCTATGATGTCGTTCTATGTTTTTAGATTATTAGTTGTCTCACCTCTCCTAGGTGTTATGGGTGGGTCCTTTATCACTGTTATCTATGATATTCTATGTTTATAGAATATTGGTTGTCTCACCTCTCCTAGGTGTTATGGGTGGGTCCTTTATCCGTGTTATCTATGATATTCTATGTTTTTAGATTATTGGTTGTCGCACCGCTCCTAGGTGTTATGGTTGGGTCCTTTATCTGCGTTATCCATGATGTTGTTCTATGTTTTTACCTGCGGCGGTCTATGATAGCCTCTCGCTGTGTTACATGTCCTCGGACTCCAATAAACGCTCGTAGCTACAGAAACCTGTGTGATCTCTTACGCACGCAAAAGACGCCAGTAGCATTTACAGTTTTTTTGAAAACACGGAAGCACACCGTCTCTGCTGCTCAGCCTACTTCTACTTCCTAGTTCACCTGACACCGCCCCTCTCTGCTCTTAAAGGGGTACACGCATAATTACAAACAAAACACCCGCAACTTTATATCTGCGGGCATGACTGACCACACCCGTAGATTTTTTTAAATGTGAATGACAGAGTTCCGAGAACATAATGTTGACGTGTGCCCTCTCCCAGGAGTACGCTTCTGCTCTGCTGCTCAACGGCTACCAGACGGTGGAGGACCTCACCCACCTCCAGGAAAAACATCTCATCGAGCTCAACGTCAAAGACCCCGAGCACAGACGCAAGTTGCTGGCTGCGTCCCAGTCTCACTACTCAGAAGGTCGGCAACACACACACACAAACACAGCACCAAACACAATAAATTAATAAATCAAAATCAATAACCCTATGACACTTAATATAGTGTCTTCAATAGTTTATCATACTAGCCGTTAGTCTGGTGAGTCACAGACTAGTGAGTCCAGACTAGTCCCTAAATAGCATTCAAAAGGATAAGATCCGAGTAACACCAAATAAAGTTCTGATGTTCTAGTACAGGGGTGTCAAACTCATTTTTCATGCGGGCCACATTGTGGTTCCGGTTTCCCCCAAATATTTAATTGTCTCTTCATATTTACATAATCAATTTATGAACTAGTTTTGGAATCAGAAAACATTTTTTTTTCAACCATTCCCGTTTGATAACACAAAAATGCTTGTAATGCCTTACAGTTTGAAATTTTAGTACATATTTTTACAAGAATCGTGGAAATTGACACTCTAGATTTGGCTTCGCGGGCCACATAAAATGATGTGGCGGGCCAGTTCTGGCCCCCGGGCCTTGAGTTTGACACCGTTTGTTCTAGTAGCCCCCGCAACCCTGAACAGGAAGAGCAGCATTGAGAACCGATGAATGGATGTTCTTGGAGTTTTTTTTTTCACACGTTTTTTTTTTTTTAGACAGGGTGTTGGAAATTACGAGCAGTTCCAAAAAAATCTTCTTTTGGGAGCAAAAAACTCTCATGGGATTCAAATTTTTTTTTAAAGCCATTGTTATTTGTTGAAAACCCCGGCAACTCCGACTTGCAAAAAAAAAAAAAAAAAAACCCATATAGGCAATGGGAGAACATGCAAACTCCGCTCGGGCGAGGATTTATTTGAACCGGGGTCGTCAGAACTGTGAGGCAGATGTGCTAAACAATTGTCCACTGTGCAGTACAGTCTAACTAAAAATATGTTTGCCATCATATTACTTATTACATGACCCTCAGATTACTGATAGGAAAGCGTCTCTCCGCTCCTGCTAAAACCAAGATTTTAACCACTTGAATAAACATCCAGTCTCTAAAACTTCCCCCATAGTTAGTTGGAAATGTTTTTGACACCTTCAAATGTAATACGCCAGACCAAAGTTGTGATGTAGGCTTTACAGGAAGTAGAAACCGGATCTCCCCATTCCGAGTGTGGACGTGGAGCAAAACCGCTTGGTTAGCTCGAGTCTTGCTTTTTGTTCTGCCACACTGAACCCGCGCAGATGGCAACTTGTTTGTCGCATGTCGGTCATTTTACCAGCTGGGACTCCATTCGGGTAGTAACTTGGCAACCTTGGCAAAATGATTAGGAAATTAGGAAAGAGATTTTTTTTGTACTCAAAAGTCACAGTCGGTCACAAAAGGTTGAAGGAGAGTTGTTAGCACATCTTCCTCACGGTTCTGATATTTGGGGTTCGAATCTGGGCTTTAGCATTGCTGTGTGGAGTTTACGTTTTCCCTGTCTTTCTTTTTTTTTTTTTTTTTTGTTTCTCGGGGTACTCCAGCTTCCTCAACATTCCATAAACATGTACCGCAATTTCCGGCCTACAAACCGCGACTTTTTTCACATGCTTTCAACCCTGGCTTTTATGCGGTGATGCGGCGCTAGCGTTAGCGCACCTGGTAATAAGCCTCGGTACACAGAGAGTATAACGCTAGCCCCAGGCTAATGCTAGCCCCATGCTTACACTACCGCCACACTCATGCTAGCCCCGCGCTAACGCTAGCCCCGTGCTAACACTAGCGCCACGCTAGCGTTAAACTCTTTCTGCGTACCGAGACTTATAACCAGGCGCGCTCTGTAAGCTAGGAATTACGGTATGTTAGGTGCTTTGAAGATTCTAAAGTTGCCATAAATATGAATAGAGGTCGCAAGTTAGTCTCAAATCTTTGTAAACAAGTTTTGAGTCAAGTCTCAAGTCAAGACATCCAAGTCCCGAGTCAAGTCGCAAGTCCTACGCTTTGAGTTTGGAGTCCTTTTACCATTGAAATCAGTTACCGTAATTCCCGGCCTACAGAGCGCACCAGAGTACATTTGTAAAGGAAATACAAGTTGGTACATACATAACCCGCAGTTGTGTAAAAGCCGCAAGTGCGCGCATTGAAAATCACATTGAAGCACGAGATATTTACAAAGAAATACGTTAGAGTATTAAAATAAATAGAGTTGAGTGCTAGCACTAATGCTAGCGCTGGGCTGACGCTAACAGGGCCGGTTGAAATAAAACTTACCGGTTACCAGTAAGTATCAGAGACAAACCAGTAACACAGCAGCAACACACTAGCACAGCGCTAACGCTAGGCAGCGCTAACAGGACCGGTAAAACTCACTTCCTCGGCACATATATCCAACCGGTCTCAATCTTACCTTTTCCACTCGAGTCCCCCCTTGCGGCCGTTATAAAAAATGCACAAATTAGCTGCATCACCGCATAAACCGCAGGGTTGAAAGCGTGTGGGGAAAAAAACGCGGCTTGTAGGCCGGAAATTACGGTACTAAAACTGCTTTCCGCCGTCTCAAGAACATATCCAGTGTGAAGGCTTGCATGTGATCAGCAGACCAGACTTTTATCTCAAGTAGACTTGACTATTGTAACGGTCTTCTGACTGGACTCTTCAAAAAAGCATTAAACAGCTGCAGTTCGGGTTCTGACGACAACAAAGAGGTTTGAGCAAGTCTTTACACTGGCTTCCAGTCAGCTTTAGAATAGATTTGAAAGTTCTGCCACTGGTCTATGATTAAATAGTTCAGGGTGTACCTCGCCTCCTGCTCGAAGATAGCTGGGATAGGCTCAAAAGCACTCCCCCCCGACCCTCGTGAGGATAACACGAGAGAGAATGAATGGATACAAATTCCAGAGGACAAATAAATACCCTGTGTGTTGGTTACATTATTCAACCATATTTCCAGTTTATATTTCAGTGCAATTGTGACTTTTGTGCCCCCCTCCCCAAAGGTGACGACGTCAAAGACGCAGAAGAGAGCAAATCCTCAGGCGGCCCGCAGGAGGAAGACAGCGACTGTCCTCGGGACTCGGGCTGCTTCATCCCGTCCGAGTGCTCCGACAGCAAGGAGGACGCAGACCAGCTCACGCACGCCGCGGCTTCTTAAAATTTGTACGCATCCAAAGGACGCATCCGTTTAAAAAGTGTGACCGAGCCACGTGGATACTTACAAATGTTACCACGTGCAGAATCGCTCTCGATTTTGGTTTTGGTGATATACTGTACTTGACATCATATCGTCACATTTTCAACAATAATCACCATGTCGTTCTTGTTTCTCTGGTGTTTATTTCTGTGAGATTGTGTTCAAAATCACCACTTTATCGTATTTATTTCATTCGGAATCATCGTGTATTTTTACGTCTTTATTCTGTCGTTGCAGACTCCCACATGACACCCTGTCGACATTTATTGTGACCTTTATTTTCTATGAATAAAGTGATGAATGGAATATTTTGTTGGGATGGGATTGGGATAATGTATGAAATCCAAAGTTGCCTTTGTGTATACTGTATTCCTATTTTACTTTGCAGTAAATAAATGTGCTTGTAAGAATGGTATGGAGAGACAATAGTGTATTAATGTGAATATAACTGTAAATAATTGGTAAACTGCCAACTTCATTGAGTTCAAATATTATTGTTTTTACAGTTCTGAAAACACTGGACAAATGTCAGTGAAAATAATAATGAAAATCACATTTATTCTAATAATGTAAATTAACTTTTTAAACAAAGTAAAACAAAGATCCTTTTAACATTATTTTAAATGAATTATTTTTTTTATTGAAGACGATTTAATGGGAATTAAATATATTTACTAATAATTTAATAAGAAATTGCACATTTTTAATTTGTATAAACTTATGAAGTACTTTTAATAATGATACAGTTTCAATCAATCAATATATTGTAAATAATTGTGAATGTTTTCTTTATGATAGTACTTGTGACAATTATAAAAATAATTCTATTGATAATATTTATTACATAACAAACAATGATTTAACAGTATAATTATTTTATTCAAAAAATAAATGTGGATTTTAGGCAACTTTTCAAAAGAGTAAATTGCAAAAAAAAATCAAAACAGCATTTTTTTGTTGATTTTGAATGTTTTTTTTTTTTATGACAAAACTGGAACAACTTTGAATTGAATTTGATCAAAAAGTACCAAAAAACACGTTTTAATATTGTAAATAATTGTGGTTAAAGATACATACTTTTAGAAATTATATTCTTTAACGTAATAATTTAAAGCTTTGGAAACCAAAATAACAACAATGACCGCAACATTATGCTCCATACAGTTGCGAAAAAAATGTTTGAGCGCAACAAAGAAATTCGGATTAAACTTTCCAAGGTATAAGAATATTGTTCGACTGTTTTTGTATATGTACTATTGTGTGTGGAGCACACACTTTAATGTTGGTATAAAAAGCAAAAGGAAAATCAAATTATGACATAATTTGCATGCATTGCCTCTGAATGGGAAGGTTGACCCTACCAACGTGGCCACAATGTAGACACGTCATTTTACAGAATAGATCCCATTTATATGTGGTGCCAAAGCTCCACTCCGTGGAACACAAGAATATCGCGAGAACTAAAGTATTTTACCGCCTGTTTTTCTGGGAAATGTAGTACTAAACGACAGACCAACTTCTGCGCTTATGCCTGTTGACTGCGCTGCTCCAGAACAACATTACCCAGCACCCCCCGCGGCACGTGATGCGAACGCTGACGTGTGTTTAGTCGGAAGTGTGAATTTCCCCTTCGTCGAATCTTGTCAGAGCTAAAAGTAATAACTCGCAATTTCGTGTTACAGAGCCACCGTTTCTTGTTATTTCACCCGTGGACGGATTCGTAAAGATACTTGACGATGGCTGGGGAAATGTCAATGATCGGTAAGTCCGAGTATTAATCAAAATTGTGAATTAATACAATATGTCTGTCTGTCCCCCTTCGGCGTGTGTATCAAAACATGCAGCCTGACCTAAAGCATATATAAAGATAAGAGAGGTTTTTAAAAATAGACGATTACTGATTGATTTATTGATTGATTGATTGATTGCTAGCAAGAACAATCCTTTGCTAAAAATGTCAACTGTCTGTCTGCAAGCAAACAAATTTACGAATATGTCATAGCGAGCTGAAGTTGTGACGTATGTGCACTACAGGTTCTATGATCTTGGCTCTGTTCTTGGCCGGTTATTTGGGACAGCAGTACCTCCCCCCACCCAAGCCCCGAGTCATCGGTCTGGACCTGGGCACCACCTTTTGCTCCGTGGGCGTGTTCCACCCGGGCAGCGGAGAGGTGGAGGTGATGGCGGACGAGGAGGGCAGGAGGAGCATCCCGAGCACCATCACCTTCACCGACACGGCGGTGCTGGCGGGGCACGACGCCGCCGACGTGGCCGACAAGAACCCCCGGAACACCGTCTACGACGCTAAGAGGTTCATCGGGAAGGTCTTTACTCCGGAGTTGCTCGAGCAGGAGAGCAGCCGCTATCCTTTCAAGGTGAGTTAAATAAAATGCGTGGCTTTAAAGGACAAACAGTGTATCCAATAGGTCATGGAATATATACGCTATTTTGACAATAATTAAATTCTGTCTCATTTAATAGTGTTTTGAGAAGATTTTTATCGACAATTACAAATTTTCAGGGGCGCTGCCATTTTGGCGAGTCACATGCCCCACGTGCGCGGATGTGATGTGTACCGTTCCCCAACAAAGGCTCGATTACATGGGACATCGTTTAATGCCTAGTGGCGATTTCTCGTATTTATCCTCATCTGATGAAGAAATAGCAGTATTGGTTGGTCGGGAAGACGGAGGAATACTTCCATACAGATTTGAACCTGTGGCTGTGGAGGCCTTTCTGCGGTGGCGGACGCCTTTAGCCGAACGTTATTGTTGTTTAAAGTTATTCTACACTTTTGTTAATACAAAAAAGATTACATGGCTGGGGGTCGAGTCGCAACCGATACGGCAATGCGCTCCCAGCCTGGCCTACGCTACTACTAAAGCATATATTTAAAGCAAAAAAATACATATATTTCTTAAATCATTTTATTATATAAAGTATTTTAACTTTACATGTATTTCTACTATGCAGTTTGTTATCAGGAAAAGCTAAAAAAAAATCCTTTAAAAAGCCCAACTTTTTAGGCTCGTAACGCATTATTTCTTTTTCCATCAATTGTAATGGGAAATATCGATTCGGTTTTCGAACAAATCGCTTCTCGAGAACTGAGGTTGGACTGTATCTGTTTTTTTCTTTTTTTCTTTTCCCACCAAAAGCTAATTTTTGTTTGTCGCTAAAGCTAAAATGACTGTCAAAGTCACTATTTAAATTTTAGAAGTCATAATAATGAGGTAAGCAATTAGTTATGTACTTTATTTGGGGACGTCGAACCCCTCCCTCAAATATTGTTTGCGTGTGTTTTTATTTTTTTATTCCCTTAACTTTTTCTAGGTGATCTCCAACAACGGGAGCGCCGAGTTTGTGATCACCACCAACGTCACATTCACGGTGACTCCGGAGTTCGTCGGCTCCAGGCTGCTGCTGAAGATGAGGAAGATGGCCGAGCGGCAACTCGGCGTCCCCGTCCACAAAGCCGTCATCTCTGTGCCTGCGGAATTCGACGAGAGGCAGAGGGAGTGCACCGTCAGGGCCGCCGAGCTTGCCGGTCAGACATCGTCTGTCTACTACGAGCCTCATTACCGTGGTGCATTTTATATTTAAAAATCACGACGTGTGATTCGCAGGCTTGGAAATCCTGCGCGTGATCAACGAGCCGACGGCGGCCGCCATGGCGTACGGCCTTCACAAGGTGGACGTCTTCAGCGTGCTGGTGGTGGACCTCGGCGGTGGAACCCTGGACGTGTCCCTGCTCAACAAACAGGGCGGCATGTTCTTCACCAGAGCCATGGCCGGTAAAACCGCATTTTCCGCTTGACTCTTTAAAACTAGAACAAAGTGGAGCGCAGGCTTCTGCCAAGGTAGAACAATACAATCCTGCACTAACGCTAGCGCCGCGCTAACAGAGCCAGTTAAAAAAACAAAACATACTGGTAAAAATCATTGAGACACAGCAGTAACACGCTAGCCCAGCGGTAACAGAGCCGGACCGGTAAAAGTCACTTCCTCGGCATATATATATTCCACCGGTCTCACGCACACATTGAAACCCACGTTGAAACACGAGATATTTACAAAGAAAAACGGTACACAGAGAGTTTAACTGTAACGCTAGTGCCGCACTAACACCAACGGCACGCTAACAGGGCCGGTTAGAAAAAAAAACATACAGGTAAAAATCACTACCAACACGGCAGTAACACACTAGCGCAGTGCTAACTGGGCCAGACCGGTAAAAGTCACTTCCTTGGCACATATATTCCACCGGTCTCACCCACACATTGAAACCCACATTGAAACACGAGATATTTACAAAGAAAAACGATACACAGAGATTTTAACCCTAACGCTAGCGGCGCACTAACCCTAGAGCCACGCTAACAGGACCGGTTAGAAAAAAAAAACATCCTGGTAAAAATCACTGAGACACGGCAGTAACACACTAGGGCAGCGCTAACGGGGCAGACCAGTCAAAGTCACTTCCTCGGCACTTATATTCCACCGGTCTCAAACACACATTGAAACACAAAATATTTCCAAAGAAAAACAGTACACAGAGAGTTTAACGCTAACGCTAGTGCCGCACTAACCCTAGTGCCAGGCGAACAGGGCCGGTAAAAAAAAAACAGTGGTAAAAAGAGAGACACAGCAGTAACACGTGAGCACAGCGCTAACAGGGCTGGACCGGTAAAAGTCACTTCCTCGGCACATATATTCCACCGGTCTCACTCTTACCTTTTCCGCTAGAGTGCCCCCTTGCGGCTGTTGCAAAAAAAAAGCACAAGTTAGCCGCATCGCCGCATAAACCGCAAATTACGGTAGACAACTCTAAAGAACATACAGTAGTAGGCGTGTTTATTGTGCTCAAAGTTCGTCTTCCTGCAGGAAACAACAAGCTCGGCGGGCAAGACTTCAGCCAGAGGTTGCTCCAGTACACCACAGAGCGAGTGCGACAGACATTCGGCGTCGCGCCCGCACTCAAGGAGGACCTCCATCGTCTCCGCCAGGCCGTGGAGGCGGCCAAGCTCAACCTCACCCTCCAGCCCAGCGCCACCATTAGGGTGCCGCTGCACCTGCGCACCCGCGACGACTCGGCCCCGGAGCCTGTGCTCTTCGAGGCGACGGTCACCCGCCAGCTGTTCGAGGCGCTCAACGAAGACCTCTTCCAGAAGATCCTCGACCCGGTGGAGACGGTGCTCGCCGAGGGCCACCTGGAGAAAAACCAGGTGGACGAGATCGTGCTTGTGGGCGGATCCACCAGGATACCGAGGATCAGGAGGCTCATCGCCGAGTACTTCGGAAAGGAGCCCAACACTTCGGTGGACCCCGACCTGGCCGTGGTGACGGGCGTGGCCCTGCAGGCGGGCATCATGGGCGGATCGTGGCCGTTACAAGTCAGCGCCATCGAAATCCCCAACAGACACCTTCAAAAGACCATCTTCAACTAGTCTTTGAATCCCGAACGGTCCAGAGACTCCCTGAATGTACTGTAGTCCAGCCACTGAGAATGAGAGTGGGCTAACTCCGTCGTTTCATTTTCAGGGGAAAGACTTCAAGTTTTATGGCTGCTGCAAAAAAATTTAGTGCAGCAGTCCAAACATCTGTCAACTCCATCAATATTTCATGCAAAATGATAAATAACATGCAAATGCACTTGCACCAAGCGTAAAAAAAAAGTGTTGAGTGCAATAATGGTCTGACCTTTTTCTCTTCATTTTTGTTCAGCGGTGAACCTTAAAAGTGACCAAAATGGAGTTAGCCCACTCTCGTCCTCCGTCGCTCAATTACACCTGGAAAAACAAACAAAAAAAAACAGACTTACCGTAATTCCCGGCCTAAAGAGCGCACCTGGTTATACGCCTCACCCAGTAAATTAGTAAAGGAAATACTATTTGGTACATAGATACGCCGCCGCGGTGTAAAAGCCGCAAGTGCCCACTTTGTAACGCACATTGGAACACGAGATATTTACAAAGAAAGACGGTACACAGAGTTTAACGCTAGCGCCGCCGTGCTAATGCTAGCGCCGTGCTAATGCTAGCTCCGTGCTAAATCTAGCGCAAGCTAACGCAAGCTAACAGAGCGAGTAAAAAAAAAAAACATACCAGTAAAAATCGCTTGAGACACGGCAGTAACATGCTAGTGCAGTGCTAACTGGGCCGGACCGGTAAAAGTCACTTCCTCGGCACTTATATTCCACCAATCTCACTCTTACCTTTTTCGCTCGAGTGCCCCCTTGTGGCCGTTAGAAAAATAAACCGCAGGGTCGAAAGAAAAAAAAAAGGCGCGGCTCATAGGCCGGAAATTGCGGTAATTGTATTGTGTCACTGTTGGTTCAGGGTAAAACTTGGAAACAAAGGGCCCAACAGCACTTTGGTACTGCACGACCGACCCGGATGAAGAATCTCAGGAAGTGAAAAGAGTCGGCTGAGGGGGGACCACGGGGTCGGTCGTAGGTTAAAGACCCCATATGGAAGGAAAAACTTGGGACCACAGAACTGTATTCGGAGTGTGCATCCCCCTCCCCCCCCCCCCCCCCCCACTTTAATATCAGATTAATTTAAAGGATTAAAAAGAAGCATTTTTATTTATCATTTGAAATGTTTTGCTTTACTGCTCAAGTGCAATTTGCCCGGAAGGAAACGCGACAGCCACGATGTTGTTGAACGTCAATTATTCCGTGGAATGATCAGACGGCGGCGGGTGCGCGTCGGGTTCCGGGGATGGGATTTGTGGAGTTTGCCTGTTCTCCTCGTCCTCCTGCGGGCTTTCCGGCTTCCTCCCAACATTCCCAAAACGTTTGTCGCATCCATTAAAGACTTCAATTGTCCAGAGGTGTGGACGCCATTGTTTACCTTTTGCTGGGCATTCTAGCACCCGCAGTGAAATTTTGCTTTCTGGGTTCGCGGTGGATAACGCGAACCTCGTGGCTGTCGCTAGCCATAGCGTTTAGCTGCACTTTTGCTAACTCGTGGGAGCAGGCTATTCCGAGCCGGTCCCTGGCCGAGTAACTTTTTGCGCAAGTCCAGTTCTGGTCTGGTTCGGGTCAAGTTTGCGTCTGGTTCTGAGTCGGTTCGGACCTGAACTTGACCCAGGCCAGAACTGCGCCAGAAGCGGACCTGAACTTGACCCAAACCGGACTTGAACCTGTCCCCAACCGAACTTGAACTTGACCCCAACCATACTTCAACTTGACTTCGACCGGACTTGAACTTATCCGCAACAGAACTAGAACTTGACGCCAACCGGACTTTTAACTTGTCCCCAACCGGACTTTAACTTCACCCCGACCAGATTTGAACTTGACCCCAACTGGACTTGAACTTGACCCGAACATAACCCAACCGTACTTGAACTTGACCCTAACCGGACTTGAACTTGACCCCAACTGGACTTGTACTTGACCCCAACTGGATATGAACTTGACCCCAATCGGACCCGAACTTGACCCCAACCGTACTTGAACTTGACCCCAACCGAACTAGAACGTGACGCCGACCGACTTTAACGTCACCCTGACCAGATTTGAACTTGACCCCAACTGGACTTGAACTTGACCCGAATTTAACCCCAACCGTACTTGAACTTGACCCCAACCGGACTTTAACTTCACTCCGACCAGACTTTAACTTGACACCAACCGAAATTGAACTTTACTCCTACTGGACCTGAACTTGACCCGAACTTAACCCCAACCCTAACTTGATCTTGACCCCAACCGAACTTGACCGCAACCGGACTTGAACTTGACCCAAACTTGACCCCAACCGAACTTGAACCACTAAAAAAATAATAGTTCAAGGGGGACCACGTAATCCGTCTCTCATAACATAACAATAGATCCGCGTACGTTTGACGGGTACTACATATGTCGATGTGCGCGTCGGACGGCTTCCGCGTCAGGCTCGCCGGCGACGAGCCGCCCAGGCCGCCGATTTTGGCGGCTGGGGTGGCTCATCGCTGCCGGGCCACAGTGTGCTCATCTCCGCCACGGAAGTGGATCAGACTGGGAGGCGGTTTGGTCGTGATCCGCACATCATCTAAATATGGCTCGAAAACGATAGGGTAATATTCCCCCGATCACTTCACTCGGTTGTGAGATGTTCTTTTCTTCGAAAAGAGCTTCTGTGTCTGAAGGGGCGTGTCCCATAGTAGGCGCCACTGCGTGTTTTCAGTGGCGAATGTCCCAGTGTGACATCACAGACAGAAGATGCAGCCAATATGGCGACCACTTGGATGTCGAATGACACTTGCGCAACTTTGCACATGGATGACGCGCTCTCCGTTCATATTTATTTTTTATTTTATAAACACTGATGTGAATAAAAATGTGTATTTTTCATTGCAATATCTATTTTAGAATGTTTACAGGCATGACACTTGACCTTTATGATACAAAATAATAGTAGAGGGGTCTCCTTTTGTCTGTGCAACCTTATTTGTTCAGCTCTCACAAACCCTGTTATGAATACTTTTGGGGGGGAATAAAATAGGAAGACACAACCAAAGAAAATGAATTTATTGTGCAAGAAGTCAGCATTAACTTTTTTTTAACTATGATTTTTACTACCACACGTTGGTCTTCACAGTACGACAGCGACACTTAGCGGCAATGAATGGCATCGCGCCCCGTCTATTTTCCCAATCATCACGTCATAATAATCCGCAAAAAATAAATAATTTAATCCAATAGAACTCTTTGAATCCATATTTTCCGTGCTGCCAATCAATGTTTACGTCTCTTTTTTTTGCCAAATATGGATCATTTTTAGGAAACCACTATGTATTTTACCTGCGTTTCGTGGCTGTGAGAAAACATTCCACAGGTAAGTAAGAAAGATTTGACACTGTTAAAGTTTGTTTGTAAAGGTTTTTTTTTTTAAAAATTCTGATGAGCTCAATTCACTTGAACAAAGTTTTGTTTACAGTTGTTGTTGTTCACTGTTCACTCTGCTTGACCTTTGATAGGCCGACGGTTTTTCGCGAAAAAGCGATGTCAGTGTTTTCTTCAAAACTTCACCAGTGGAAAAGCAAGAAAACACATTTTCTGTGATTTTTTGGGATGAATTTCATCATACAGAACTCTGCAAATTGAATTTGATTTTCAAATGCGAGGAAACAAGTTTAAATTTTCAATTCTGAAATAGGACGTCACAGAGACAACAAATGAACTTTTAGCATTTAGCATGTATTTCCCCCTTGCGAGTCCTAATTTCCAAAAATCTATTGAACTAATGAACTTGAGATTTTATGTTTTTATGACAAAAAATGCTCAGTTTTTTTGCTATGTTATGACGATAGTGCTTTACAGCGTATTTGGGGCAAAGTTAACATGTCACGGAAATCGGGCCCAAGGTTTCTTGCTAGTCACGGTGTTCTATGTCTTTCCTTTGCACTTATCCTTTTTTGGCTTACCAAGTCAAATTAAAAATTCTTCATGTTACCAGAACTGAAAAAATGTCAAGCTCACACCACAAGTTTTAATTCTACATGGCGAACTTTGAGGAAAAACCCCACCTTAAACCAAGCTGTAAACCAAGTCCTCCACACGTTTTGGGAGTACCAAGATGGCGGCCGACGGCCACCAGCAGAACTTCCGTATTTTTTTTTTTTTTAAATTAGAACTACATTTCCCATGAGTCGTTGCTCTTATTTCCGCCCCAAACAACCACTTCAAACTCGCCAGACCTCCCGTTCGTATAATAATTACATATGATAATAGTACTGAGGTTAGCGTATGGTATCGCGCAGCGACAAGTCTCTGTTTTTCACAATTCTCGCGGGATTTCACGCTTTGGGGAAATCCGAGGCAGCGCTGTCCATGGTGCTGCGACTGTAAGTCGAACTTGTGCTACCTGTGAATTTGATAGCGACATTATTTAAAACAATACATTGATGTGTTTAGTCACTATGAAAAAAATCACTGTTTAAATATTTCTATAAATCTGTTATACCTTATAATAATCGTGTAGATAAGTCTCGGAATTGAAAACTCTATTACTAGGTGAATAATGTGCGGCATAAGCATATTGATATGCTGTCTCTGTCTTTCCTTTTCTTGCAATCAAGATGGCTGAGCTGAAAGAGCCACCTAGCGTGATCGGGGAGCACCGTACGCTGCTGCGGGTGTCCGACTCACACGGGCTTCAACTGCTGGCCGTGCTCAGATCTTTTCGGGAGAAGGACCTGCTATTTGACTTCACCATTAAAGTCCAGGAGCGCAGTTTTCCCTGCCATCGTTGTGTTCTGGCAGCGTGCAGCGATTTCTTCAGGTTGTCTTAACTATCTCCATGTGCATATTGCATCAAAATATTATGTAAAATGGGGATGCATCTGTTTTACTGATTTTTTTTTTTCCATTATTATTTTGTTTTAGGGCCATGTTTGAGGCGGCGATGCGAGAACGCGATGACGGGTCAGTAACACTGTGCAACCAGTTTCCAGCTGTGGTGGAGGCCTTCCTGGATTTCGCCTACTCTGGCGAGATCCTCATCACGGAGGAAAATGTAGACTCGCTCTTTCAGCTTGCCTCCTTTTTACAGGTAGAAACACACAGCTCTGCATCTATTCCATTCCATCCTCCGCAGCTCTGAGGACAAAATGGACAGTGCAATAACAATATTTCATAATCTGACATACTTTTGTACTGTCGTGACCGAAAGAACAAGATCCCGGATACAAGCCCCCGAAATGAGTTTCCTCCGCAGGGTGTCCGGGCTCTCCCTTAAAGATAGGAAGAGAAGCTCGGTCATCAGGGAGGGGCTCAGTGTTGAGCCGCTGCTCCTCCGCATTGAGAGGAGCCCGATGAGGTGGCTGATCCGGACGCCTCCCAGGTGAGGTGTTCCGGTCACGTCCCACTGGAAGGAGACCCCGGGGACGACCCAAGGACACGCTGGAGAGACTATGTCTCCCGGTTGTCCTGGGAATGCCTCGGGATCCCTCTGGAAGAGCTGGACGGATGGACTGATGGAATCCAAGCATGTTTTTGGGATGTGGAAGGAAACAGGAGTACTCGGAAAAAAACCATGAGTGGATGTGTTATTTTGTTCTCTAACTTGGTGGTGTTGTCTCCTCAGGTCCCAGTTCTGTCCAGAGCCTGCAGTGACTTTTTGTTAGAAACGATAGATCTCGGTAACTGCCTGTCACTTCTGGCCCTCGCTGAGGCGTATGGTTCAGCCTCCCTCCTGCAAAGCGCCACGGACTTTGTGGTTCAAAACTTCCAAGACCTTTCCAACACCCCAGACTTCCTGGACATGCAGGTCTCAAGTTTCCCTCAACTTACTGTAACTGGACCTTTCTAACACACAGAACAGATGCGCTAGTAACCCAACAAATTGTACTTTAACACCTTATACTATCCTTACCCTGATTCTCAACCTTAACTCAAAACCTAGCACCAAGTCCCAAACCTGCCCTGAATCTAGTTACATTCAATGATTTGCAGAGAATGCACTCAAAAGTAAAGAATCAGCTCACGGCGGCAGCTTCTAAATGCAGTTCAAATGATTGTACAGTGAAGAAAATAAGTATTTGAACACCCTGCTGTATTGCAAGTTCTCCCACTTAGAAATCATGGAGGGGTCTGAAATTTTCATCGTTGGTGCATGTCCACCGTGAGAGATAGCCTAAAAAGAAAAATCCAGAAATCACAATGTATGATTTTTTTCATGATTTATGTGCGATACAGCATCAAATGAGTATTTGACCACCTGTCTATCAGATAGAATTCTGACCGTCAAAGACCTGTTCGTCCGCCTTTACAAGTCCACCTCCACTCCATGTATTATTCTGAATCAGATGCACCTGTGTGAGGTCGTTAGCTGATGATTTATTTGTGTGATACAGCTGCAAATAAGTATTTGAACACCTGAGAAAGCCAATGTTAATATTTGGTACAGTAGCCTTTGTTTGCAATTACAGAAGTCAAACATTTCCTGTAGTTGTTCACCAGGTTTGCACACACGGCAGGAGGGATTGTGGTCCACTGCTCCACACAGATCTTCTCTAGATTAGACAGGTTTCTGGGCTGTCGCTGAAAAACAAGGAGTTTCAGCTCCCTCCAAGAAAAACACCCGAAAGAATGATGCTAGCACTCCCATGCTTCACAGTAGGGATGGTGATCTTCATCATTTGTCTTCCTCCGAACACGCTGAGTGGAATTATGACTAAAAAGTTCCATTTTGGTCTCATTTGACCACAAAACTCTCTCCCATGACTCCTCTGTATCATCCAAATGTTCATTGGCAAACTTAAGATGGGCCTTGACATGTGGTGGTTCAAGCAGGGGAACCTTCCGTGCCATGCGTGATTTCAAACCATGACGTCTTAGTGTATTAACCAACAGTCACCTTGGAAACGGTGATCCCAGCTCTTTTCAGGTCATTGACCAAGTCCTGTCATTTAGTCCTGGGCTGATTCCTCACCTTTCTAAGGACCATTGAGACCCGACGAGGTGATATCTTGCATTTATGCAGCTGATGACCTCACACAGGTGCATCTGATTCAGGATAATACATGGCGTGGAGGTGGACATTTAAAGGCGGACTAACAGGTCTTTGACGGTCAGAATTCTATCTGATAGACAGGTGTTCAAATACTTATTTTCAGCTGTATCACACAAATAAATGGTTAGAAAAATCATACATTGTGATTTCTGGATTTTTCTTTTTAGATTATCCCTCTCACAGTGGATATGCACCAACGATGAAAATTTCAAACGCCTCCACGATTTCTCAGTGGGAGAACTTGCAACATAGCAGGGTGTTCAAATACTTATTTTCTCCACTGTAGGTGAACGTGTTGGAGGAATGCCTCAGGTCAGACGCCCTCTGTGTACACAGCGAGGAGGCTGCGGTCATGTCACTTCTCAGATGGATCCGCCAAGATATTCCTGGACGACAGAAACTGCTTCCCAAATTGTTATCGCTAACAAGACTTCACCATCTACCCGCGCATGCGCTCCAGGTATGCAAATGTTCAACGTCAGATATAAATATATTTTTTTACTCTTGCACCTTCCTCTCGGCAAGGATATATTTATCAACTCACCTCGCCATTTCTTTTCTTGTCTTTAAGACTCTCGACGATTCGGATCTACTGCACGGCAATCGTTCCTGTATGGCTCTCATCTCGGGTGCTAAGACCAGACAAAGTCAGCACGGCGGTCTGTTCACCGACGCCAGGCCCGCCACCACGCGGAGCTACATTTATATCCAAAAGACGGAGGAGAACGGCGTGGTCCACCACTCTTTCTGCTACTGTCTGGAAACAGACCAGTGGAAAGAGCTGGAGATGGGCCAGGGTCTCGGAATGAGCACGTTACCAGACCCACCAGGCTCCCATCTGACTGGCTACGCTGAGAAGGTATAGGTCAATGTAGGAATACTTTATAGACACTTCCACAACTACTATTTAGTACACAATTTAATGGAATACAGAAGGGCCGTGGCACATTTTAAAAAATGTACCGTAATTTCCCGGACTATAAGCCGCGACTTTTGTCACACGCTTTCAACACTGCGGCCTACGCAATGATGCGGCTAATTTATGGATTTTTTCCTCACGGCCACCAGGGGCGCTCAAGCAGAAAAGGTAAGAGTGAGACAGGTGGAATATATGTGCCGAGGAAGACGCAAGTTTAATGTGACTTTGCGCTTTGTGCGTGAATAAAATTAGCATGAACAGACCCTCATCATGGAAAATGCAATAAGAACTGCGTATGACGCAGCTTTCATAAATGAATCGATGGTGAGACGCTGGAAACAGTAGCGGGAAGAACTGGCGCAATGTAAAAAGATGAAAAAAGGGCTAATAGTAGCAGGTGGCCTGAACCGTGTTGCTGCTGTGTTACTGCCGCGTCTCAGTGACTTTTACCGGCATGTTTTTTTTTTTACCCAGCCCGGTTAGTGCTGTGTTACTCCCGTATTGCTGCTGTGTTACTGCCGCGTCACAGCCACTGTTTGGAAAGAAATGCTAAGGTGCTGTATTTTCCGCTCTATAAGGTGCAGCTTCAATGAATGGCATATTTAAAAAAAAAAAGTCATATACAAGGCGCACCGCATTATAAGGCGCATAGAATAGACGCTACAGTAGAGGTTGGGGTTAAGTTAAGTTGGATGGAGCTGGACTAACGACTCAATAATGATCCATATATAGAAGGCGCAACGGATTATAAGGCGCACCGTCGGCTTTTGAGAAAATTTAAGACTTTTAGGGGCTCCTTATAGTGCGGAAAATATGGAATATGATTAAAACTTTGAAAACTCTTTCTGTGTACCGTCTTTGCAAATATCTCATGTTTCAATGTGGGCACATGCGGCTTATAGACGGGTGCGGCTTATGTGTGTCCAAAATGTTTTTTCCTTTAAAAATGTGCTGGGTGAGGCTTTATAATCGGGTGCGGTTTATAGTCCAGAAATTACGGTAGTTACAATTTATCTACCTTTGACAATGTCATTAATTGTACAGATAATATAATCAAACTGTCATTATTTGTCACCTGGGAGAGTTCATGGTCTGCCGTCATATCTGACATGCGAGGCAACCAAATGGCCTACAATAAAAGTCGATAAAAGAAAATGTGGATCTGCTAGCGATTACATGTTAGTTAACAAAATTCACCACACTTGTGTATGTTCAGCCACGTCTATGTCAGGCTGCGTCATTTTCTATCTATCTATTATCTCTACAACGTGCTATGTTGTGGAGTTGTGGGGCGAGAGTTTGACGCAATTCATTTTGTGCTGGAAGTGGATGCAAATGGTGCCGTCCTAGCTTCCTATTTATGATCCACATCACAGGAACATGTGCCACACCAGAACAAACTAACTGATATTGACTGTGGTTTTTGCATAATCTTTGTTTGTAGTTCGGTGCACAGCAGAAATGTCATGAGCCAGGCTTGGCCACTCCCAAGAGGGGCGTGGCCAGGCCACTGCTCACAGCTGTTTCACATTGGGACTGTAATTAAACAGACACTTCAGTTGGAGTTTTTGTCACTGGCATTTGCCAGTTCGTTGCCTTGCGTTAGTAAGTCTGCACTGTGTTACCGTGTGCGGACACTAGTTCTGAATAAAACCCACTGGACATTATGCCTTTGCCTCGGAGTCCTGAATTCGGGTCCTCCTCCGCAATGATGGTTCATGATGCTCACACTTGATTGACTCCATCAGTACAGCTCTTGTACTCGGCCTCGTTAGACTAATAAAGATCTGACCCAGTATGGCATGTGAAAGTAAATCTTGTGTTTTCCCTCCCTCTTCCCTCTATTCCACGCAAGATGTTTGTCACTGGCGGCTGCCGCGGAAACTGTTGCCGGGCAGTACGCATCCACGTGGCAGAGCCTTTCCACGAGGCTACCGACGAGGTGTGGTGCTTCTCCCCCGTAACGAAAACCTGCACGCCAGCTCCGGCGATGCTGAAACCCCGGACCATGCACACAGCCGTGGTCTGCCTGGACCGGGTGTACGTCATTGGGGGGCGGACCGAAGGATCCAGAGGGGCTGCTCCCAGTCTACTAGAGGTTATTTTAGTTATTATTTGGGATCCAGTGTCAGAAAACTGTTGATAGTAGAACACGTCATTTGTTTAGGTGGAGTATTACGACCCACTGGTGAAGACCTGGTTCTCGGTCAGTTCTCTACCAACTGCAATCTTCTATCCTGAGGCCAGTGTCTGTGGCAGCAGCATCTACACCCTGGGATCAGAGACGGAGATAACGGACTTCTTTAACCCCTCGCTGGACTGTTTCTTCAGCTACGACGCTCAACAAGACCAGTGGTGCCGCCTCGTGGCAGAGTTTGGCCAGTTTTTCCACGCGACACTGGTCAAGGCTGTGTCGGTTAATGAAATACTGCACCTCTGCGACCTGTCCACTTACAAGGTGGACCTTACGAACACTACGAAAACGGACGTTTTCTCATGCTTACATCTTTGATGTGTTTTTCATACTGCAGGTGTACAGTTTCTGCCCACAGACTTGCGTGTGGAAAGGGGAGGGCTCGTTTGAGTGTGCGGGGTTCAATGCCGGAGCGGTAGGTGTGAGAGACAAAATTTACATTTTAGGCGGAGACTATTCCCCTGATGAGATTACAGATGAAGTCCAGGTAAAATTCTGATTTTATTTTTTGTTCACTTTCCCTTTATATTTATATATAAATGTGTGAGGTCGAGTTTGGGGACCCTGCACATTTGTTTGTGGATAGATTTGTACATTTACTTTTTGTTGTTATTCATAGGTGTACCACAGTGACAGGAGCCAATGGGAGGAAGTGGCGCCTATGCCCAGAGCCCTGACTGAATTCCACTGCCAGGTCATCAGCTTCAACAGGCACACAAACCCATGGAGTGACGTAGAATGATGCACACAGGCTGTAGAATCTTGTAAAAAGCACGTTTTTCATTGATAATGTAAGTTACAAATTGTTAATTAAAACCTCCGACTAACACCACATCCAAGACTATCTTCCAATTCAACCATGCCCCCCGAGACATACTTCACACAGAAAGACCAGAGATTTGAACCCCTGACCTCAGAGGTGTCAGGCTAATGTCCTAATCACTCAGCAACTGCTGAAGAAGTCGTTATGTAAATACAGTGAAGAAAATAAGTATTTGAACACCTGCCTATCAGCTAGAATTCTGACCCTCAAAGACCTGTTAGTCCGGTTTTAAAAGTCCACCTCCACTCCATGTATTATCCTGAATCAGATGCACCTGTCAAAAGACACCTGTCCACCCCATACATTCAGTAAGACTCAAACTTGTAACATGGCCAAGACCAATGAGCTGCCCAAAGACACCAGAGACAAAATTGTTCAACTCCACACAGCTGGAAAGAGAAATTGCCAAACAGCTTGGTGAAAACAGGTCCACTGTTGGAGCAATCTTTTGATAATGGAAGAAGCTAAACGTGACGGTCAATGTCAATCGGAGTGGAGCCCCATGCAAGATATCACCTCGTGGGGTCTCAATGATCCTTAGAAAGGCGAGGAATCAGCCCAGGATTACACGACAGGACTTGGTCAATGACCTGAAAAGAGCTAGGACCACCGTTTCCAAGGTAACTGTTGGTAATACACTAAGACGTCATGGTTTGAAATCATGCATGGCACGGAAGGTTCCGCTGCTTAAACCAGCACATGTCAAGACCCGTCTTCAGTTTGCCAATGACCATGTGTATGATACAGAGCTGTCATTAGAGAAAGCTCTGTGGTCAGATGAGACCAAAATGGAACTTTTTGGTCATAATTCCACAAACCGTGTTTGGAGGAAGTTCCATCCCAAGAACACCATCCCTACTGTGAAGCATGGGGATTAGAGCATCATGCTTTTGGGGTGTTTTTCTGCACACGGGACAGGACGATTGCACTGTATTAAGGAGAGGACGACTGCGGCCATTTATTGGGAGATTTTGGGGAACAACCTCTTTCCCTCAGTCAGAGCACTGAAGATGGGTTGTGGCCGGGTCTTTCAACAGGAAATGACCCGAAGCACACAGCTGGGAAAACCAAGGAGTGGCTACGTAAGAAGCATATCAAGGTACTGTCGTGGCCGAAATCGTTTAAAAAAATCATACATTGTGATTTCTGGATTTTCCTTTTTATATTATCTCTCTCACAGTGGACATGATGAAAATTTCAGACCCCTCCGTGATTTCTAAGTGGGAGAACTTGCAATATAGCTGGGTGTTCAAATACTTATTTTCTTCACTGTAGTTCCGACCCAAATGTAAGACGTTGCCATGAGACTATGTTTACACTGATGGAGATCAGGTCTCACAAACCCTGTTATGAATACTTTTGTGTAGGGAATAAAATAGAAAGACACAACCAAAAAAGGAATTTATTGTGCAAGAAGTCAGCATTAACTTTAATTTTTTTTTGTTTTGGTTATATATATTTATTTTACAATCTGACACCGACTGAGACATAACAGCGTGTGTGAGTTAACAAAAATGCCATTTGGTTATTGATAATGTTATGTTGTTTGGGAAACAGGCGCTGGATGGATTTTTGCATTTTTTTTGATATCGCTTTCTGTTCAGTGAATCCATTATTTTTGTTTTGGAATTCCTGAGCGAGGCCTCGTGCAAAAGTAACTCTGAAGGCGCCCCACGATCCCAGCAGAGTTTACCTTTAATATGATAACTGATCACTCAAAATCATAGCGTTCCCGTAGAAGTAAACGCCGGATCTGAAATGTGATCTAAAATAGCGGCAGAAACCACGCGGACTCCACACAATGCCTCCCGTCTCCCGTCGGAGGAGACGGGGGGAATATTTATGTCCCGCATTTTAGTCCTGATATGTTTTCACCAGCAGCCACATCAAGAGAACGGTGATTAAGACGACCATGAAGTTGAGGAAGAGTTCCTGCACCGAGCGATCCATGGCAGCAGCGGGCCGGGGGCGGGGGCGGAGGGGGGAGTCAGCGGCGGCGGCTGCTGGAGGGAGTACGCGGCACGGGGAAGGAATTTGCGCTCCGATTCCACACCTGACAAAAAAAATAAATAAAAATCAAAGATGCATGGAGTCAACAGTTTCAACAAATCCAGATAGGTTTTACTCAACCGAGAAATCTGGCTTTGATTGGGTTATTACCTTTTGCCCCCCTCTGATTTCACCGTAGACAGGATCACGTGGTCCAGGAGGGCGTTGGTACGGTCTCCCCCCCAAAAAATGCAGCCCGTCTTCAGTCTTAAAAAGCCCGTCAGGTCACTCTGGTTTTCTTCTCCGTGTGTGTGTATCTCCAGCTTTCTGCCCTCATCGAGGGCCGGGCCCGGCTCTAAAGTAGCCAACCAATTGCGGACCGCCCAGAGTTCACATGCAAAGATAATGATGTCACGCGCACATTTTTAGTGAACAACCGATCGAGTGTGCTATTTTCCACGATCTGGTCCGCCGCGGTCCCTTCGGCACATCACCATAGAGAGCCTCTCTCTCCGTCTGGGTTATTTATAACCCGTTATTGCAAATACGAGATGGATTACAATTGCGCCAAATACAATGCGTGCGTCGTCTCACGGATGGAGGAATGTGTAACAGTATCAGGGGCGAGGCCGTGCACAAGATGAATAATGCACTCGCGGAGTCGGCTTTGCAAAATAAAACATTGGAGGCTTGTCGATTCAAGTCCAAATAAAGCGACAATTCATCCTGTTGACATGTTGTGAGTGGGCACCGGACCACACATCTACTCCAAATTGTTGTGGTTTATATGAACAAAGAAGGAAACCAAAATTACGCAGCCCCGAAAGGGAGATTGAGTTTTTCATTTTTTTTCAATGTCCCTTTAAGGGCTCCGTAAAAAACGGTCTTATTTTTATGTACAGCTTTGCGGCACGATGGATCATCTGGTAAAGCGTTGGCCTCACAGTTCTGAGGACCCGGGTTCAATCCCGACCCCACCGCCTGCGTGGAGTTTGCATGTTCTCCCCGTGCCTGCGTGGGTTTTCTCCGGGTGGGCACTCCGGTTTCTTCCCACATTCCAAAAACGTGGACTCTCTTAATTGCCCATAGGTGTGATTGTGAGTCTCTGTGTTCCCTGCGACTGGCTGGCGAACGGTTCGGGGTGTACCCTGCCTCCTGCCCGTCGACAGCTGTGATAGGCATCAGCACTCCCCGTGACCCTTGTGAGGATAAGCGGTGAAGAAAATGGATGGATGGATGGACAATTGCTTGGACAAAACAGGGTATTGTGTTGCCTTTTTCCCCATTTTTTCCAAGTTATGAACATTTTAACGTGAGCTGACATGATGGGAACGTTGTTAAAACAACAACATTTCATTTCCTATGAGAAACAATTGAAGGAACGGAAGAACAGTCAAGCAGTTCTGAGACATTAGAGCATTTGCATTAATCCCGAATGCAGATCTTTTTCCCCCAAAATGGCCGATTGCCTTTAAAACGCGTGACCTACATTAGTGACCTACATTGCCTTGAAGTACCAAGCGACACTCTTTCCGTTGTTTGTTTTCCACTTCTGCGTTTCCCCACTTCTGCGCCGTGCCGATCCCAAGAAAGAATCTGACAATCGGCCAGCGGACGTCTCTGCTCATCTCGCACTTGACAGCTGCTAAGATTGGCATTATCTCAGGACTGTCGCTAAACCCATGACACGCGCACCTTCTCCCGTGTACACGTCGGGGTCACGGCGGGACAAAGCGCGTTTGAGCGGGCCGGGCCCGTCTCGAAGCTTTCCGTCACAGGGGCGTTCCTGAGGGATTGAGCGGATCAAATGGGCTGCCGATCTATCTTTTGCAATTGTGCCCATGTAGGACAAGTGGCCGTCCCACCCAGGGATTCCCATTGTCATAAGATCCAGTGCGGCTCTGATTAGATACGAAAAGGCCTGAGGTGTTCAGACAGGATCGACCGCAGAACACTCTTAACAGCTGTCTCCGGTATGTGCATGTTGTGTTAGCAAAGAGTTTGCAGGTTTACCCGCTAAAGCAGCAAAACCAGAGAAGTGTCAACAGCACCTCAAAGACATCATTCCATAAATTCAATGCGACATGTTGTAAAAAAAAAAAAAAAAGACAAAAATAATAAGCCAAGAAAACCAAGAAAGAGATCAAACTTTAAAAGCTCTACAAAAAAATTCGACGGTGACAACAATTTTTCATTCATGCCCATTAATTCGTGCAGCACAAAGTTATGAATACACACACACATATACATCTATTTTCTTAGCCACTTATCCTCATAAGGGTCAAGGGAAGTGCTGGAGCTTATCCCAGGTGTCAACGGGCAGGAGGTGGGGTACAAGCTGAACTGATTGCCAGCCAATTGCAGGGCACATAGAGACAGACAACAGTCGCACTCACAATCACACCTACGGGCAATTTAGAGTGTCCAATTAATGTTGCATGTTTTGGGGATGTGGGAGGAAACCGGAGTGCCTACCCGAAGAAAAGCCACGCAGGCATGGGGAGAACATGCAAACTCCACGCAGGCAGGGCTGGGATCGAACCCGGGACCTCAGAACTGTGAGGCCAACAATTTCCAGCTGAGCCCACCATGCCGCCCCAAATGCCATGTCATGTCGTGATCCAACCCGCTTATCCTCGCAAGGGTTGTGGGAAAGCTGGAGCCTATGCCAGCTAGCTTCGGGCGAAAGGGGGACTCCACCCTGAACTGGTCGCCAGTCAGTCACAGGGCAGATATCGACTCCATCAATCCCACGCTATATATATTCTGCTCTTTGACTGACTGGCGACCAGTTCAGGGTGGAGTTCGCCTTTCCCCCGAAGCTAGCTGGTGTAAGTTCCTTCAGTGACCTTTGTGAGGAAAAGCGGCTGAAGAAAATGGATGGATATCTATCTATCTATCTATCTATCTATCTATCTATCTATCTATCTATCTATCTATCTATCTATCTATCTATCTATCTATCTATCTATCTATATATCTATCTATCTATCTATCTATCTATCTATCTATCTATCTATCTATCTATCTATCTATCTATCTATCTATCTATCTACCTACCTACCTACCTATCTATCTATCTATCTATCTATCTATCTATCTATCTATCTATCTATCTATCTATCTATCTATCTATCTATCTATACACACACACACCACAAACTTTGCATCAGGATTTGAGTTGATAAAGAATTTTGGAAATATAAATTTTTACGCTTCACACTTTTAATGCTAATCAATGAAAATTAAGTGAGAAACTTACAAAAAAAATTTAGATTTTTTTTAACATATTGAAAAAAAATTTTTTTTTAACATGCAAAACAGATACGCGTACAAATATACTGCAGTGAACAAGATTATGTTGGAATGTTCTCCCACAAATTAAACTACCGGTACACTAACACACAAATAGAAAGAAATTCCCATGAAAAGTTTCCATTATCCATCCATCCATCCATCCATCCAATTTCCACCTTTTCCTTGAATTTTGTAGCCTCACCAGTGTTTTGATGGCATTTAAAAAAAGAACAAGTCGAATGAAAACGACATTGCAAACAAGACACGTTTTTATTCCAGAAATACATCACTGAATGTTTGCCTATTTAAATAAGCGTTAATTGCACCTGCATGTAGGCTAATAAATAACTCGCAGTAAAAAGTTTATTGACCCTTCATCTTTCCACATTTGAAGGGTCTTAAATGCTTATCCGAGGTCAGCTGTAATTGGATGAGAGGCAGGAATCCTCCCCAGTGAAAGGCCAACCTGATGAAGCTTGTGCGTGTTTACGGATTACGACCCCGCCACCCTTGCATCGTGTTTCATTACAAATCTGTTTGGTTTTTTTTTTGTCTTTGCTCCCACCAGGCCCGCACAACTCTGTTATTTTGCCCAAAATAAAATTTCCATCCATTCCAAATTATTTTTAAATTGAAGCTAGTTTGGCGGCACGGTGGATCAAGATGGTAAAGTATTTCCCTCACAGTTCTGAGGACCTGGGTTCGATCCCGGACCCGCCTGTGTGGACTTTGCACGTTCTCCCCATGCCTGCGTGGGTTTTCTCCAAGTGGGCACTCTGGTTTCCTCCTACATCCATGCAACATGCAATATTAATTGGACACTGTAAATTGCCCCCAGGTGTGATTGTAAGTGCGGCTGTTTGTCTCCATGTGTGCTGCGATTGGCTGGCGACCAGTTCAGGGTGTACCACCGCCTCCTGCCCGGATTGGCTCTGATACTCCCTACGACCTTCGTGAGGATAAGTGGCTAAGAAAATGGCTGGATAGACGGACGGATGAAAATAGTTCCAAAATTTTCTTTGAAATTATTGGTGTCAACATTATTGGTGACAACTGTCACCAGATGACCAAATTTAATAACTGAAATACTTTTATGACAAATCACCAGAGATCAAAGTTGTAATCTGATTTTGCCTTCTACAAAAATAACCCCAGCCACTTTAGATTGATTTCATATTTTCTGCCTTGGTGTGTTTCATCACCTTCCTTTTTGATATGATTCATCCTCCCGCACCGCGTACAGGCCGCTCACTTAACACCCCGATCCCTTTGGACTCTTCAGAACGGAACCACTATTTTAAAAACCCAACTCTGGTTTCTCCACTCGCCCGGCTCCATTCCGCAGTCCCTAGCTAATTACAATACAAAGATGCCCCTCGGCAAGTGTTTGGTGTCTGGCTCGGGCCTTGCATTTCAAAGAGGGATGGCGTGCCTCAGGGTGGACATACCGTGCCACTCATAGTCAGAGCGTTTCACTGCTGAGTTGCTGCGTTCAAGGTCAAAGAGTCATTGGAGCTCGACTTTGAAGCAAATGTGAGAAAGGGGACCTTAAGAAAAGTTCAAAAACTTTCAATAAGAACAGATTTAGACATACAGTGGAACGTAAACTTTATAAAGCTTCTTTTAGCTCATTATTATCGTTATTACAGCCTTTTCACGGTGAATAACATATTGTACACTTAAAACTACAGTCAAGAATGTTAAAACCAGACTTCATCCATTGCATTTACGGTTAATAAATGTTTTATAGACCAACACGGAACAGCAGAGATTGTAATTTAGCCAGCTGCTGCCGAGTCACCCGACTGCTTGTTTTGTTTTTGTTTTTTTTAGGTAGAACACAGCCATCCCCGTGTTCACAAAAACAACAGATAATTTCAAGTGCTTTAAAAATAGCCGGAGCCGAGTGTTGTTATCGCGCACAAAGGATCAGTCATGCGCTTCCCTTTCTGACCAGCTGTTGTTTTGCAGACTAAACTGACGACAAAAGGGCTCCCACCGGCAAACCCGGCCCGGTGCCGCAATTACGGATGGCTGAAGACAGGTGATTCTCGAATTGCACAACACACACACACACACACGCGGATTTGAACATGTTGGCACCCATGGATACACATGCCCAGTGGTTCATGCAAACCAGCAATTACAAAGATTTACAGAAATAGATTAATAGCCAGAGAGACGTTAAGGAGGAATTCAGACGAACACGCGCCTGCGCCCATTTATCACTTACGATTCAAGGGCCCGCAAATATGCGAATGGCTTTTTCTTTGGCGAAGCCTCACAGGAGAGTCACTCTACATACTGTATTTACATTTTATCCCGTGGTATCAAGTAAGCAAAGAGTAGAGAAATACCCCTTGGTGCATTTTTTTTGGGTCCATCTTTTGATGGGAGATTAAGGAGGCATTCGGCGTGGCATTGTCATCATTGTGTGGGTCGTGTTTAAACAAACAGACAATCAGATTTGAACACAAACGTTTTTTAATTTTTTCACAGTCTGATTGAAACCTCAACACACACTGATTGGTCACTAACTGGACACTGTGTATTGCAGTCCAAAACAAGAGCTCCTACAGCCTCTGCCTTTATCAAGATAATACTGATGGGTTCTGATTGACACTGCTACAGAAAACAATAATAACAATATTGCTTTTTTTAATTAAGTGTGGTTTGCAGATGTATTATTATTGTTATCATCATTATTATTATTAAATATTAGTATCCAGCAATTTTCCAGGCTGCTTATCCCAACTTAATTTAATTTAATTTAATTTTTGCAAGGTATAACCACCTCTCTAGTATTATTATTATTGTTATTATTATTATTATTATTATTATTATCCATCAATTTTCCAGGCCGCTTATCCCAACATAATACTGCATTAATTAATTAATTATTTAACTCAATTTAATTTTTGCAAGGTATAACCACCTCTCTATTATTATTATTAAATATTAGTATACATCAATTTTCCAGGCCACTTATCTCAACATAATACTGTATTATTTAATTTAATTTAATTTTCACAAGGTATAACCGCCTCTCTATTATTATTATTATAATTATTATTATATTATTATTATTATATATTAGTATCCATCAATTTTCCAGGCCGCTTATCCCAACATAATACTGTATTAGTTAATTATTTAATTTAATTTTATTGTATTTTTGCAAGGTATAACACCCCTATATTATTATTATTATTAGTAGTAGTAGTAGTATTATATTGGTATCCATCAATTTTCCAGGCCGCCTATCGCAACATAATACTGTATTGATTAAATTTTTGCAAGCTATAACCACCTCTCTCTCGTAGAGGTAATCCAAAACTCAGTCTAGGAACCATCAATGTCTCTCCAATATTTCTTCCGGACAAAACTGAACTGTCGCACAATGGAGCTAGGCGTGGAAAATAATTTGAAAGCTTGCCGAAGGAGTAAAGTGGACAAGAAACTTCTCCGTAAACAGATTAAATCCAGTCACACGTTGCTGAAACACGAAGGGATCACTACGACGTCGGAGCCCACTAAGGTAACTCATACAATTCAATAAATGTGTACATATTTTGATCACAGGAAGTGGACGCAGTCAGTGTCCCACACTGATACACTGTTTTTTTTTTTTTTTGTAACATTGAACGCATTAGGACTTTGTTGTGAATATTAGCCCATTAATTTTGTAAATGTATACATGTAGATATATCTTTTCTTATGCTATATATATATATATATATATTTTTTTTTATGTCGTATAGGGGTTGTTATGTGCTGCCCCACAGTTCTGAGGACCCGGGTTCACAGCCTGTGTCGAGTTTGCATGTTCTCACTTGCCTGCCGGTTTCCTTCCACATTACAAAAACATAAATGGTAGGTTAATTGATTACTCTAAATTGCCCGCAGATTCGCGTGCGACTGCATTATTGTTTTTCTGCCGTTACCCTGGGAGTGGTTGGCGACCAGTTCACGGTGTGCCCTACTCGTCGCCCAGAGTCAGTTGCGACCGAAGTGAGGATAAGCGGCAAAGAAGATGGATAGATGGATGGATGCGCTATGTACAGTCGTACTCTGCTACAAAAAAAATATTCGCACCCCTGGCCAATATTTTTGCTATGACTGTATAAAATATTATTATAATTGCATAATAGAAATACATGTAAAGTTTATGTACTTTATATAATAAAATAATTTAAGACATATATTTATTTATATTTATTCGAGAACCAAGTCTTTACTGTATGTATGTATGGTTTATTTAAAAAGCAACAAACAATCCAGTTTTGTTTTTTAATTTATAAGTTATCTTTAAAAATACACATTGCAGAGAAGAAAAGGAATGGAGCGACTTTTATAAAATTCTGATATTTTGTGACTTTGTGAGAATAAATTTTATGATGACTCTTGTATCTTTTGTTTCAGATCGTCGAATAAGAAATGTTTTTTGTTTGTTTTTTTTGTCTTCTGCAGAGTTTGGTGGTGGCTAACGGCGGCCTGGGGAATGGCGTCAGTCGGGAGGAGTTGTCTGCCGTGCTGAAAGAGATGGGAGACGTGGAGACTATCCTGATGCCGCCTCACAAGCCCTATGCTTTTGTCACATATGGGTAATATCAATAACACCCCCATGTTTTGGATAGGTTTCCTCGAAAAATTTTATATATTTGCCTCCTTATGGTGTTGCTTTTTATGCAGATCTGAGGAGATTGCCCAGAAAGCTCACATCCACCTGAATGGTCAAAAACTTCAGTGCGGAGAGGAGAATTATGTGACGCTTTATCTTAGCTTTGTGGACTCAGGTACTGCAGAATTTTTGCCATTTGTCTTGGATTTGGGACCACAGGCTTGATAGATTTTATTGGAATGTGCACCAAACTACAAAATTGAGACTGATTGTTGTAAAGATGCTAGTTTGGTTAGAGTTTTAGCAGGCATTATCGGTCATTCTTAAAGATGTTTTTTGCCGTTTATGTGTATATTTACAGTGCCGCGTGAGAAGCAGCCATGTGCGACGTGGCCAGCTGGACTGGCGTTAGTGGAGGACTTTGTTTCTCCAGAGGAAGAAGCTCTCCTGCTGGCGGCCATTGACTGGTCGTCCACTGATGATGATGTCACCGGTAAGGCGGCCCCGTTTGATTTATGTAATATGTTATGATTGCTGATGCTTATTAAATTGAACCAAGTCCTTCCAAAACTACTTAAAATATATTAGAAAATGTTTACCTTTGTTGAGTTCCAATATTTTAATTTTAAAACAGCAACAAATTATCAAAACGCAAATAAAATAAAATTGCACTTAGAGATAAACATGATCTGCTGACATGGAGGCGGCTTGTAGTACATGGCTAAAGTCTGACATAAAAGTCAATATTCATCCAAAATGAAACCTTTGAAGTCTGAACATTATCTATTCTAGGACACTTGTTGACTTCCTACTTACATCCATCCATTTTCTTCGCCGCTTATCCTCACAAGGGTCGCGGGGAGTGCTGGAGCCTATCCCAAATATCAACGGGCAGGAGGCGGGGCACACCCTGAACTGGTTGCCAGCCAATCGCAGGGCACATAGAGACTCACAATCACACCTAGGGGCAATTTTGAGCGTCCAATTAATGTTGCACATTTTTGGGATGTGGGAGGAAACTGGAGTGCCCGGAGAAAACCCACGCAGGCACGGGGAGAACATGCAAACTCCACACAGGCGGTTCCGGGATTGAATCCGTGACCTCAGAACTGTGAGGCCAACGCTTTACCAGCTGATCCACCGTGTCGCTAATGTGACCGTTATACTTAATAAATAATAATAATAAATAAATGGAGGTATTTATTTGTTTTCCTTGCTGCATATGTGTGGTTTAAGTTCTGTTTTGCCAAGGGTGCAAACGTATGTTGAACGCACTTTGCAGTTATTACTACGTACTGACAGTACATAACCGCAACAAGTGTGTGGCTTTATCTCGATGACTTTTCATTCATATGCTTTTGCCAACTCACATCTAATGTTTTTATTTCTATAGCTCAAAAAGCTCTGAAGCACAGACGAGTCAAACATTTTGGCTTTGAATTTCGCTATGACAGCAACAACGTGGACAAGGACAAGCCATTACCTGGAGGTAAGACCAGTTGCATTTAACTAAGAGCAATTGTAATTATTTTCACATATTTTCATCTGCATAATTAATGGTGGAAGCGGAATGTGAATTGCAAAGGTGTGTGTATCCAGGTCTTCCGGAGGAGTGCCATCCTGTACTGGAGAGGTGTATGGAGAATCGACATATAAAGTTCATGCCCGATCAACTGACTGTGAATCAATATGAGTCTGGACAAGGTTTGTTATTACTTATGTACGCATACAGTATTTGATCATAGCTGCTCAGTTCTGAAAATGGATGGATGAAAAAGAACAAAGCAAAAGTTGCTTGAAGAGGCTTAAGGCGGTATTTCAATCATACATAAATATGTTTAATTACCGTAATTTCCGGTCTATAAGCTGCGATTTTTGCCACATGCTTTCCACCCTGCGGTTTATGCAATGATGCGTGTAATTTATGCATTTTTTCTAACGGCCGCCAGGAGGCGCTCAAGCAGAAAAGATAAGAGTGAGACAGGTGGAATATATGTGTCGAGGAAGACGCAAGTTTAATGTAACTTCGCACTTTGTGAATGAATAAAATTAGCCTGAACAGACCCTCATGGTGGAAAATGCCAGAAGAAATTCAAAATTCATACGACGCAGCTTTCAAGTTAAAAGCAATCGAGCTGGCTGATAAAAAAGCAAACAGAGCTGCTGCATGTAAAGTTGGCATAAATGAATTGATGGTGAGATGCTGGAAATGGCAGCGGGAAGAACTGGAGCAATGTAAAAAGACGAAAAAAGCTTTCAGAGGTAATAAAAGCAAGTAGCTTAAACTGTGTTGCTGCTGTGTTACGGCCATGTTTCAGTGACTTTTACCGGTATGTTTTTTTTTTTTACCCAGCCCTGTTAGTACTGTGTTACTACCGTATTGCTGCTGTGTTACTGCAGCGTCACAGGCGCCGTTTGGAAAGAAAAGCTGAGGTGTATTATTCAAACGTTGAAAACCCTTTCTGTGTAGCGTGTTTCTTTGTAATATCTCATGTTTCAATTTGGGCACGTGCGGCTTAAACACAGGCGCGGATTATGTATGTACAATTTTTTTTTTCCTTTAAAAATTTACTGGGTGAGGCTTATAATCAGGTGCGTCTTATAGTCCAGAAATTACCGGCATATCCATTTAGTTCTCTGAAAAAGTACTGTATTGGCCCCCTTCTAAAAGTATGTTTTGCTTGGTTTTCCCACTTTAGTGTTTCACTCAAACAAATGTTAATGTGAGGGAAAGATAACTCAAGTAAACATAAAATACAGTTTTTAAATGGTGATTTTGTTAATAAAGGGAAGAAACCACTTTTCAAAGCTACTTGGCTGCGTGCAGAAAAAGTAAAGGCCCTCTGAACTGAATAACTGGTTAGGCCGAACTTCAGCAACCGCTGCTAAAATCAAGCATTTTCTATTACTGACAAATACAATGAGTTATTCATATCTTTATGAGGGATATTTTGGCTGATTCTTTCTTGCACAATTCTTTTAATGCACCAGGAATTGGGAAGCTTCTGCGCGTGAACAGCCTTTTTAAGATAATTCTTTGATAAAGGCCTGGTACCTTTGAAATTTTTTTTCCCTTAATAAATTATGATATAAAAACAGCATTCAAGAGAGGTTGCGTCAGGAAGGGCATGCGGCGTAAAAACGGTGCCAAACAAATATGAGCGTTCATCAGAGATTTTACGCTGTAGCGACCCCTAACGTGACAAGCCGAAAGAAACTCACTATTCTGTGTATATTTGGATTATATTTGTTTGATAATCAAATTTGTTTCATGATCTTTTGTTTAATGAATGTCAAATTAAATATATCGGAATTGTTTTATTTAGCTGGGATTCATGAAAAAAATAAGTTTGATGTCGCAATCAAGCTTTGGCTTTGAGTATGAAAAAAGCATGTTTGCATCATTCCACAAATGATTATTTGTCACATTTGTAGGTATACCTCCGCATGTGGACACTCACTCTGCTTTTGAGGACACCATCCTTTCACTCAGCCTGGGGTCAAAGGTATTAAGTTACTTTTGCTGACGTCAAAGTACTTTCAGCCGTAGTGTTATATAATTGACAAACAAGCACCTTTTGATGAAATGGCACCAATCACCTATCCTCAAAAGGTTTTTTCAAAGAAGTTCTGAAATAATTGTATCATGCTCTCTCATCTATAAGGTAACCAAATGATTCTAAGATCTCTTGATAAAATATCTTTCACTATGATATTGTTCAGTCCTAATCTATTACAAATTACAACCAGAGTAAGAGGACATATCAGTTTTTGTGCAGTTCAGTGTAGTCAGCAGCCGGATATTATTTGGTGCCATTGAGGTCACTAATCAAAAAGCATTGGTCCATTTCTTTTGTTTTCAGATGTACTGTTTTTATTTCTTTTTTTTGTTGTTGCAATTTTACAGTTTTTGCATGTCTTCTTCCAGACTGTGATGGAGTTTCGCCATCCGGACGGTCGTGTTGTAAATGTGCCTTTGCCAGGACGGAGCCTCTTGGTGATGCATGGAGAGAGCCGTTACCTCTGGACACACGGGTGAGTTCACTGCAGGGCTTCCATTTTTGATCCAATTCATCATGAACATCGTTTAGACTCCCAGAAGACAGAAAGTGGCATCCCTACAAACATTCTAAAATAGATATTGCAATGAAAAATACATATCACATTATTCACTTCAATGTCTATACGAAAAAAAATAAATATGAGTGGAGAGCACCTCATCTATGCGCAAAGTTGCAGAAGTCTCATTCGAGATTCAAGTGGTCACCATATTGGCTGCGTTTTCTGCCCGTGACGTCACACTGGGCCACCTACTATGGGAGACGAACACGCCCCTTCAAACACGGAAGTTCTTTTCGAAGAAGAGAAAACCTCACAACCGAGTGAAGTGACAGGGGCAATATTACCGTATCATTTCAAGCCATATTTAGATGATATGCGGATCACAGCCAAACCACATGCAGACAAACCACCACCCCGCCCAATCCACCTCCGCGTGGCGTTGATAAAAACAACGCCGCCCACGAGCAACGACGCCGCCACAGCCAAACCGCCTCCCCGTCCGGTCCACCTCCGCATAGCAGAGATGAGCCACCGCCGTCCGGCGCCGTGTCCGCCGATCACGGCTTCGGCCGGGGTGGCACCCCAAAACAATTTTTTTTTAGTAGCGAAACACACCTACCTGTCATTTGGAACCCACAAAGCTCTCGTCCTTTGCACCCGTGCGATACATTTTTCACAACGAAGCGGGTCTTTTGGAAAAGTAGGAAGAGCAAATCCATCCTCACGAGTGTTCGCGCAATACAGCGATCCGGCATTTTGGCTCACACGAAGGAACAACGAGCTAGCTTACAGCAGGTAAAACTAGTGTAAACAGACGAGACCGCTTGAGTGCGCTACTGCCCTGTACGTCACTTCCTGGTTCTTCTTGAAAACAAATCCCTCGAGAGGATTTTTGTGATTTTCATGTTTTGTGGTGAAAAAACCGATGGGTCCATTCCGGCTGCTGTTTTTTCATTAATAACAGACTAAAAATTATGCATTTAAGCCTTTATTTTCACTTCTTGCGCTGTTAGATCTGTGTTTATTGTTTTATTTTTTCATTATTATTATTTTTTTTAACTAGCATCACTCCTCGTAAATTTGACATGGTCCCAGCCTGTGACTCACAACGCCAGACTCCTACATGTGACTTAGGGGCCGTCAACCAGCTCACTTTGAGTAAAAGGGGGACCCGGACGTCTTTCACTTTCCGCAAGATCCGACGTGAACCCTGCTGCTGTGGTGAGCCCGATTCAAGTTTCCAATGACACGATTGTGTACTTAACTTTTTAGAATGTATTTTTAAAATATACTACCGAATACATTCAAGCATACATTGTGAAATTAATTGTATAAAGACGGAGTGCAAGTTAAAATACACAGCGGATGAATAGACAAAAATAACTAAAATACTGGCTGCTACAGTCTTCCCTCACTGCTCATCAGAAATTATTTGGCTGATTTCCTTCTTTTATCGCACACATTTCAGCTTTTCCCTCTGCCTGCGACAGTCAAGGACCGCCTTCTCCACCACGTCCCCCCTCGCTTCCTCAAGGCCGCCGCGACGCAGCCCGTTTGGAGGAGGAGTTCGTCCACCAGGTGTACGACGCAATCGCTCCCCACTTCAGCAGCACGCGCCACTCCCCGTGGCCACGCGTGTGCCACTTCCTGTCCTCGCTCTCGCCCGGAGACGTGCTGGCTGACGTGGGCTGTGGAAATGGGAAGTATCTGGGTGTCAACCCGGAGGTCATTAGTGTGAGTACTGTTTGATTTATCGTACTAATATCTTGTAATTGTGTGACTCTAATTGCCACTTCCTAACAGTCACTCATGCAAGTTTAGCTGTTGCTGTTTACTGATCATCAATTGTGATCATTTTTCTTCCTTTTTCAAGTGTAGCAAAATAAAATGTCTGTACACCACAAGCAACTAAAGACCTGACTGATGACTTTTAACTGTATCTGATAGGAAGAAGTAATTTATTCAGATTATTTGGAAATGAAAACTTTGCGATCTTTTTGCTTCTGATTTCGGACAAAAATCCAGTGCTCGAAGGCCCCCGAAAAAAGCCGGAAATAACGTAACACACAGGACGCGACCAGCTGACCCACCCACGACGCGCTTTGTTATTGTGTAGAACGGAGGCGCTATACCCAGACGTGTCCCGGTAGTTCCATTTATGAGCCACCCCCACCCAAGAGATCTGATAGTTGATAGTTTAGCATTGTTTTTTTTCTTGTGAACTTTAATCATGTTTTGTTCCATTAGCATTTCTGCATTTTTGTTTTGTTTCAAAGATTTCATTAAGTTAATGTTTTTGTATGTTACTTGTTGTGAAAATGAAAAAAAATTCTTAGCTTTTTTTCCCCTCATTATTGCTTGTTTAAAGTTATTCTGCACTTTTGTTAGTAAAAAAAAAAAAAAGTTTACAAGGCTGGGGGCCAAGTCACTACAGATACGGGAATGCACTCCCAACCTTGCTTACTCTACTACTAAAGCATACATTTTCAGCAAAAACTAAATATTTTTCTTAAATTGTAAAGTATTTCAACTATACGTGTATTTCTACTGTGCAGTTTATAAGCAGGAAAAGCTAAAAAAAAAGTTTTAAAAAGCCTATTTATAGGGTAGCAACGTATTATTACTTTTTCCATTAATTGTAATGGGAAATATCGATTTGGATTTCGAACAAATCACTTCTCGAACTGCCTTCTGGAACGGATGGTGTTCGAGAACCGAGGTTGTACTGTAGTTTCCTATTGTGCGAAGTCTGTTTTTTTTTTTTTTTTTTTTTTGCCTCACATTCTTCTTGGTTTCAAATCTCGGCTCCCGTCTTCTTGTCTGGTGTTTGTATGTTATCTTTATGCTTGTTCTCTGCATTGAGCACCTGCATCACCTAAAAACTGTTTTTGTAGGATTTTTTTTGAATGGTGACCTCTGTCTTTGGGTAAAAGATAAGATAATGAATGTGATGTTTGTCTTTTCTTTTGTTTTCCAGGTGGGCTGTGACCGGAGCAGCGCCCTCGTCCAAATCTGTGCCGATCGAGGTTTCCAGGCGTTTGTGTCCGATGCCCTCTGCGTCCCGCTCCGAACGGGGACTTGTGACGCCTGCATCTCTATAGCTGTCATACATCACTTTTCCACCCCAGTATGTAAAGTAAACACTCATGTGCACACACTCGTTGCTTTTCTTTCACCTCCTGAAGGCGAAAGACATGGTTTCCATAATCCTCTCCCCATATTTTTTAATTACTGTAATTCCCGGCCTACAGAGCGCACCTGGTCATAAGCTTCACCCAGTACATTTGTAAAGGAAATACCATTTGGTACGTACATAAGCCGCAGCTGTATAAAAGCCGCAAATTGCCACAATGAAACCGACATTGAAACATGAGATATTTACAAAAAAAGGCGGTACATAGAAAGTTTAACGCTAGCGCCGCCGCGCTAACGCTAGAGCCACCCCGCTAACGCTAATGATAGCATACATACCGGTAAAAATCACTGAGACACAGCAGTAATGCGCTACTGCAGCGCTATCAGGGCCGGACTGGTAAAAGTCACTTCCTCGGCACATATATTCCACCGGTCTCACTTTTACCTTTTCCACTCGAGTGCCCACTTGCGGCCGTTAGAAAAAAATGCACAAATTAGCTACATCACCACGTAAACGTAAAAGGTGCGGCTTGTAGGCCGGAAATTACGGTCCAATTCTCAGATCAAATCCACCGTCAAGCATTTATAGCTGCTCACTGACATTTTAAATTTTATAATAGAAATTTAAAAAATATGTAAATGTGTGCCCGTGTTTGTTTGTTTGTTTGTTTGTTTGTTTGAATGTTTGTTTTGCAGGAACGCCGCTTGGCGGCTGTGAAGGAGTTGGTGAGACTTTTGAAGCCCGGCGGTCATGCTCTCATCTATGTCTGGGCCTTTGAGCAAGAGTACAAGCAGCAGAAATCCAAGTACCTCAGAGACCACAACACTAGAAACCACATTTCCAAAGAAACCACTGACCCTGACGGAAAATCCAGTAACAACCCTGAAGATATCAAGAAAAGACTTGCAGATGATTACAAAGCGACTGGCGACAAACTTCATGTTCACATTAATCGCACCGCCTTCCACGCTCAAGACCTTCTGGTTCCGTGGCATCTGAAAGAGGGCAAAGGAGGAAAAAGAAGGGAAGGTGACTTGGAAGTGGCGAAGACGGACGTAGCCAAAACAAGATGTAAAAAGGTTTTGAAAGAGTCTCATCAAGACAGCGCCGTGTCTGATGTGAGATCCCGCAGTAATGCTGACAGTCATCATGAGTCAGAGGAGCAGAGCGGCCCGCCGCCCGTCTTCCATCGTTATTATCACGTGTTCCAGCAGGGGGAGTTAGAGCGGCTGTGTGTGCAGGTGGAGGGAGTCAAAGTACGGAGTAGCTACCATGACCAGGGCAACTGGTGTGTCATTTTAGAGAAGACATCTCACAGTTGAAGTCCGCAAGATCTGAATTTATGGAAGAGAACACATTGCAAGCAAAGGAAATATGAAAGATTATTTCAAAGAGAATCCATGATGGAACTACAATAATATATTCAGCAGAATGTTGATCTTTCCCATGGTCGAACTGTTAACAAAAAAATGGAAAATAAAATGTTATTTTTTTTAGCAGTTATGTGTTTTAGAGTTAAATAGAATGTACCGTAATTTCCGGCATACAGAGCCCACCTTATTATAAGCCTCACCCAGTACTTTTGTAAAGGAAATACCATTTGGTACGTACATAAGCCGCACCTGTGGAAAAGGCGCAAGTGCCCATATTGAAACCCACATTCAAACACGAGATAGTTGCAAAGAAAGACACCATTGATCTTTTCACATCTACAGTTAGTTTGTGGTTGAAATATAAACATCGTCACCTGCAGATATGTAAAATTGTGTTAGAGCCTTGCTATGAAAAATACTGTAGCTCCACTAATCTGCTCGATACGACTACCATTAAAACAAGCACACCACGTTTAAAGTGACTTTTTCTCACCTCATTAAAAGTTTATTAACAAAGTAAGTATTTTTCCACATTGAAGTAAAATTAAAGTATTCAAATCTTCGACACTTTGTGCTTCAAAGGTAGTTAGAATAGACAAGACGACTTGTAAGTGTCTACCTAAAGCCAACACTTTAAAGTTTTCACCTAGCTGGGATAGGCTTCAGCACTCCCGTAACCCTTGTGAGGATAAACAGCTCAGATATTGGGTGGATGGTATTTATTTATTTATTGTCTAATGCTGAAAAGGTTAAAATTATGTAACTGCAACAACTTGTAGCAGTAGAAGTATTTTGGTGGAACAAATTAAGTACAAGGGTAGAATTATATTGTCAACGATTTAGCGCAAGGGCGTCAAACTAATTTTTCTCGCGGGCCACATTGTAATTCGATATCCTCAGAGGGCCGTTATGACTGTGAAACCGTGAAAATCATTCGCCTCATCATATTTACGCGTGAAATTTATAAATAGTTTGGAAATCAGAAATCAAGGGTAATGGGTTTTTCAACTATTGATGTTTGGTAACGCACAAATCCTTGCAATATCTCACCGTTATCATGTATGATAAGACAATTCGAAATTTTGGTCCAGATTCGAACCAAAATCATGGATGATACACATGATATGCCTTTGCGGGCCACATAAAATTATGCGGCGGGCCAGATCTGGCCCCCGGGCCTTGAGTATGACACCTGTGGAAGGAATTAGAAAATGTCAAAGTCAAAATGAAGAATCATTTCAATGCTGATAGGACAACGACTGAATACACATTTTGCACATACTATACACCTGTGCATTATTACAATATTGTTTTTGAAATGGGTTCTTCAGATACAGTGACCTCTGCTGGCAGAAAAACGAGGCTGCTGTGGATTTTTAAAACCTTAATACACTAACAAGACTAAATACCATGCTCTGTTTACAAATCATGATTGATAAATGTGAGTGTTGCGTTATTGATGATAGATTTCTGGACTCGTCAGGTGGTTCATTCCCATCAAATGTCACGTGATTTTACAGCGCGCTTTGAAGCAGAAGTTCGGTGTCCAACCGGAAAGCCCCTGCCTCGGACGTAAACACTTTACGACAGTCTAATTCATTTACGGCGGTGTCATGGCGGCGCCTGCAGTTCGGTTCGAGAGTACAAGCAGCATAGTGGATCGTAAAGACAGTAAACGACAGGCGCGACAAGAGGCGATCGATAAGGTACACTTTCATTACGACTGATCATTTGTATATTTCATGCCGAATGTGGAACATACTCTTTCCCCTCATACGAGCTCGGAAGCTAAGTATGCTAATGACTAGCGTTGTTGTCATCAAACTGTCCAAACGCAGTAAGCAGATTGGACACCCCGCCTGTGTTTGCCGGATGTTTAATGATATAGCTGCGGCAACTACGACATTTTTACAATCCCTGTTATCTACTTGTTTTCAAGCTGTGTTGACACTGCACCAACACGTCGGGTGATGATTCTGCTAGTCGTGCTATTGGCACATTATTAGCCAGGCTCATTTTTGTTTGCTCCAGTAAAACCCATCAAGTAATGTGTGTTTTAAAACCTACTGTCATAGCCTTATTTTGTTATTAGTGCAATTGACAATTTTTTTCTTGTGGCCCCTTCTATTTTGTTTCCCCCTACACGCTATTTAGGCCAAGCAGAAATATGAGAGGGAGGAAAGGAGGAAGGAGCTGAAGAGGCAAAGAGGGGAAGACACTTGGATGCTCCCTGAGGTCACCGACAGACTGAAGGAAATAGAGGACGTAAGGCGTAACTTTTTAATCACGTAAAGTTTCAATAAACAATAAAAAAAACAACTCCAGGCATCAGACATACCATGATTATGAATTGAAAAGTATGATTAAACCATTTTTTGCTATGGCTTGGTCTTGAGCACAAGGAGGAGGTAGTGGAAATGAAATAAAAAGGCCACATTAAGACTCCGATTTAAAAAGCTTAGCTGGTAATAGCAATCAGAGGACGTTGGAACCAAATTGATGAAGAATATTGTCAGTCACAGGTTAAGTTGACACGCCAGGAGTCTGCTAGCTTTTAAAAAAAAGCCAGCGCAGCCGCAACAAAGCACTAGTGGTGTATTTTTTATTCTGTTTACACATTTTTCTTCCCCAGAAATACTCCTTGCTCCCAATCCCCAAAATGACTACAACATTTTTTTTAAAGAGACCAGAAGTGTGCTATTTTGAATACAAATTTTATGGAACATATGTGATTTTGCCTTTTTTCTCTCCACAACTAAATATTTAAATAATGTCCTAAAAGCGGTGGCAGAAGAATCAAGGAGAAAAAGACATGGCAGATGTGTAGTCATTAGTTTCACAGTGATAAAAAAATAATAATTAGAACACCAAAAATGTCAGTTTCTCAATTGCTTTTGCCATTCAGGAAACCTCTGGAAAAAGCAAAAAGAAGAAAGAGAAGAAATCAAAAAAGAAGAAGAAAAAGGCCAAGAGGGAAAAGAAGGCGACAGAAGGAGCAGATGGCTCAAACGACAGCTCAAATGTGAGTTCGTGATTTAATTCATATGTAGCATATTGGAAGTCAGAATTTATGTCATTGCTAGAACTACAGCATAAAGCTCATTTGATGTCTGTCCCTTGTCTGAGAGGCACAAAAATTAGCAGGGATGCAGAACGTATTATTAATCTGTATGTTAGGATTAAGAGCTATGAATTTCGACTTCACCGCGGTGCAGGAAGTGTGATGTATGATTATTTTTGTTTTGATGATACTGGACTATTTGGTAGCATAGTTCAGGGTGCACCCAGCTCCTTGCCCAAAGATAGCTGGAATAGGATCCAGGACTCCCGCGACCCTTGTGGGGATAAGTGGCTCAGATAATTGATGGATGGTTGTGCCCTAATTTGTGAAGGATGTGGGATATAAATAGTACAGATATTCAATCAGAACAGGTTGCTTTGATCTACTTCTGTTATTTCTGTTGCTACAACAAAGCAAGTGATTTGTTCTTCAGATGGTGAAAGGCAGTTTCGTAATTGGTTTGATATGGGCGGCACGGTGGATCAGTTGGTAAAGCATTGGCCTTGCATTTCTGAGGACCCGGGTTTGATCCCGGCCCCGCCTGTGTGGAATTTGCATGTTCTCCCAAAAACGTGCAACATTAATTGGACACTCTAAATTTCCCCTAGGTGTGATTGTGAGTGCGACTGTTTTCTGCCTCCATCCGCCTTGCGATTGGCTGGCAACCAGTTCAGGGTGTACCCTGCCTCCTGCCCGTTGACAGCTGGGATAGGCTCCAGCACTCCCTGCGACCCTTGTGAGGATAATCGGCGAAGAAAATGGATGGACGGATGGGTGGTTTGATATGACTGCTGAAGGTGATGGTCGGAATCTATCAGAACACCAAGATTTTCGACTTGGCAACCTTTTTTTCTATTTTATTGCCCAAAACAATTATGTGAGTTTTGTTGTGGTTTTTATTGAAGTAAATTCTGGTTATTTATCTGCTTTAGACAGTGGCACAACACCTCAATTGAACTGTAGTCATGTGGAGACACTGCTACATATAAGTGTGTGTAAAGCATGCTGGGAGCATGTAAATAGCATTTGGAGTGCATGTTTTTTGTCAATTATTTCTCGAGTCATTCTTTTATTCTTATTATTTTTGAATTAGCTTGTTATGCTATTCTGTGTGCTGTGGTATGATCATTTTTGTTTTGATGCGACACCATTGTTAATAATGACCTTGCCTACGCAGGCAGTGTGTGGGGCAATGTAAGATTCTTCTGCTTGCAGAGGTGAAATGCAGTTGTTCATCACTGCCTCATGAGCGCCATCATATGGTAGCTTACATATACTCTAAAACGTTCTGGCGTGCATGCTCAAGAGTGTAACCAGTGTTTTTTAAGTCTACTTTGTTGGATAAGTCACACACCCACATTTGCAAATGGAACCAATTGTGCGCATAAAGTGCACCACATTGTAAGGCACCATGTGGAATGTGGAGCCTTTTCTATTTAGAAGAGAAAAACCTCTACGATTGTGAAAATACCATAACTAAAAAAAAAATTCACGCCGCAAAACAGTGAACCTTGAATGGGGAAGAGCACACTGTACCTCTAGTTTTCATGATAATTTTTTTGGGTGCCATATTTTTATCTTCATCTTTCTTTCTTTGTCAGGACTCAGTTGATGAGTGGGTTGAAGCTCAGCCTCAGGCACAGCCAGCTAAAGCCTGGAAGGCTACAGAGAAACGCAAGTCCTCAGTGAGCGATAGTGACTCAGCTCAAAATATCCAGGTACTGTTTCCGTTCTGCATCGAATGGTGCTGGGAGTACACGTTTAGCGTCACTCATTCATTTAAAATAAACTGGAATAGTCAATTGTGTGTTTGAAGACATGGTTTTGATTGGTTTCTGTTCTTCTACCCATTGACATATTGATATATCATACTGCTTATCTCTTTCCTGTAGAGAGATGAATGGATGACATTTGACTTTTTGGCTATGAAAACCACATCCACAGCAGAGAAGAGAGCAGAGAAAGAACGACAGAAAGAGCAGGAGCGGGCCAAAGCTCAAGCCATTGAACAGGTATGTCTAGTATTTTATTTACTTTTTTCCTTTCTTGTCTGATGCACAAAAGCACGGAGCCCCTAAAGGGACATTGAAAAAAAAAAAAAAAAAAAAAACTTGTTTCTGAATGTAATGAGGAAGTTTCTCATTCTAATGAGTAAGTTACTCATTGTAATGAGGAAGTTTGTCATTGCAATGTGAGACACAGCAGAAACATGCTTGCGCTGCGCTAACAGGGACGGTTAAAAAAAAAAACATACCTGTAAAAATCACTGAGACACGGCAGCAACACGCTAGCATAGCGCGAACAGGGCCGCTTAAAAAAAATAACATACCGTTAAAGTCACTGAGACACGGGAGTTACACGGGAGTTACACAGCAGCAGCACGCGAGCGCATCGCTAACAGGTGCGGTTGAGAAAAAAAAAAAAAACATGCCGGGGAAACTCAACAACACGCTAGCACAGTGCTAATGCAAGTGCAGCACTAACATGACCGGTAAAAGTCATTTCCTCAGCACATATATTCCACTGGTCTCACTCTTACCTTTTCCGATCGAGGGCCCCCTTGCGGCCGTTTAGAAAAAATGCAAAAATTAGCCGCATCACCGCATAAGCCGCAAGGTTGAAAGCGTGTGGAAAAAAAGTCGCGGTTTATAGGCCCGGAAATTACAGTATATAACGTTTTGGATGTCAAGGAATGAGAAAACGTACTGTTCGTGCATGCAGTGAGTGCATAAACATTAGTTGTATGTTTAATTTTAGGCCGGCTTGCACAAGTTGGAACTCAACCCCTACTGGAAGGATGGTGGAACTGGTCTGCCCCCAGAGGAGATGGCTGGTACTGCTGCAAAGAAAGGTAATACAGTATTAATCTTGAGATTTTACTTTTTATTTTATAATTGTTGGGCAATTTTTCTTTCAACCATAAATTAATACAGTTTCTGATTTGAAAGGATCTTTCCATGTAGCTTACAGAAAAAAAGCAAATGACAGTAATAAAACAAAGTTTTACTTGTAGGTGTCCTCATTGTTGGTTCATTTTACTCGAGCGCAACGTACTGTATGAATGAATGTGTTCAACTACTTCAATGGGAAATGTACTATTCGCCCCTTAAAATGAATCTTCCAACAGGTGCAGTGGTGAATGATGGTGGTCTTAGCTGGCTGAGGAAGAACTATCAGAGGATGAAGGAGCAAGCTGAAAGAGAGCAGCGCAGCCTGGACGACGTGGTGGCAGACAGATACGGAGTAAGGACTAACGCATGGCACACCTTCTAAAATACACGTGAAAAAGCCGGCAAGTTGATTGTAGCTTACAAGGCAATGCTCCTGCAAATGGACATCCAGTTTTTAAATGTATTTTTCAGTCAATGGAGGAATTCCAGCAGCGACTTGCAGAGGCAGAAAAGGCCGTTTATGGACATAAAAACAGAGGGGAAAGGGACGTTATGTTGAAAGGCAGGCGAATGGAAAGCAGGGAGAGGTGGCGGAGAAAAGGAGATGAGGCGGAGGCAGATCGGTGGAGAAGATATGACAGAGACTCACCACCTTTGTCCAAAGAGAGACATTCTTCCAGGGCAAGCGATCGAGAAAGAGAGCGAGATCAAGATAGCCAAAGAAACCCAAACAAGGATAAAGACGGATATCGGTTCCGGGACAGAGAGCAGGAAGTGGATGAAGAGATAGGGAGGAACAGAGACGGTGAGAGGCCCAGCGTTCCATGCTCATCCCACAAAAATTGGACTCAACGTTCCTCCTCCATTGGGTCACTGAAAGGCTCTTTCCTTAAGCCCTCACAAGAGGACGACAGCAGAGGTGAGTTAATATCATCCTTTGTCTTCTTTTTTTTTTTTTTTTTTTTTTTAATCGAAGCAAAAAGCTCGAATGTGGGTCACGGTAAATTGATGTTAATTGTGTGACTCAAAATGTATTAAACTAATCAATCCTGCACTAGAAACTTTAATCCTCCTGGCATCATCAGCTAATTTTACACTGCAGAATTAAGCGACAAGGTCCATTTTAGTGACTCCATATGTGGATGTAGTTGCTGCAACTCTTCTGTTAATAAGCAACTATGAATAAATATTTGAACAGTTTAAGAACATTCCTCAACATACATTTGCAAGGTGCTTAGGAGGAGTTTTCATCTACATTCCATAATATCCTTAAAAGATTGAGAATCTGGAGAAATTTCTGCATGTAAGTGGCAAGGCCGAAAACCACAATTGAATGCCCTTGACCTTCGATCCCTAAGGCGGCACTACATCAAAAATTGGCATCATTGTGTAAAGTAAGGGTGCTCAATGCGTCGATCGCGATCGACCAGTTGATTACGAGGCGGTTTCGGTCGATCGTGATGGCGTGCCGGGGGGGAGACATCAGCTGTATTTTTTTTTTTTCTTTTAACTTTAGCTCACCGCGCATGTGCAAACAACGACAGAACAGGAAAACACGCTGTCAGTGAATTCCCCCCTATTTTAAGCTCTCGCTTAAGAAATCTCAACAAACAAGTTTAAAAATGTATCACTTTCATGCAGAACGGGAAGCGGACAACTTTTTCACTATGTCATTTTTGAAGTGCGTTTGTCTCATCTGCCTGTAGAAATGTGGAGCAGCATTTTCGAACTGTTTATGGAAAATACGACACCGACATTCCGCCGAAAAGCAAGCTGAGAATGAGAAAAGTGAACGAACTAAAATCCCAATTGGCAGCCGCACAGCAGTCACTTTTCACTCAATGTAGTTCAACCACCGAAGCATCGTTTCCGGGTTCGTCACATCATCGTTAATAACAAGAAGGCCTTCCAAAGTGGAGAGATATTAAGAGGCGTAGCTGACTTATTGTTCCGATCTTTTAAAAATGTTATGTTTTGTTGTGCAATATTGGCTCATGCGGTTATGCAAGGCACACAAACATATATTTACACAAAGAATCCTCAATACACTTTAAAACAAATGTGTTTTGCATTTTTGTAGTGGGTAGATCTTTGTGACTTGGTCATTCTCGGTCGATCGCAAGAGGCTGAATGATTGAGAAGTAGATCTTGGGGTAAAAAAGTCTTGGCGCCCCTGGTGTGAAGGATACTGCCACTTGTGGTCAATTGTTAGTAAATACAGTTCCTTGCGACATCTACAAATGCAAGTGAAAGCGCTGAAATGCAAAGCAAAAGCCAAATCTATCAACAGCACCCAGAAAAGCCGCCGGCTTCTCTGGGCCCGAGCTCGTCTGAAATGAACTGACGCAATGTGGAACAGTGTGCTGTGGTCTGATGGTCCACATTTCAAATTGTTTTTGGAAATCACGGACATTGTGTCCTCTGGCCCAAAGAGGGAAAAGAAGGTATTGTATGATCCTTTGTTTCGGATTCATGTTCAATATGTATCTAGATTTGAAACGGACCTAATTGCCACTTAACACCATCGGATTTTGTGCTTTTGCTTTTGTTTTTTTTTTTTGTTTTTTTTTTAACCCTGTGATGACCTATAATCAAACTGTCGCATGGAGGAGAATGTTCTGAATTGTGTGCCTTGAATCATGTTTTGTGGCTGTATTGATTCTTTTCAAAAGCGTATGCAACATTGTATTCTTTCAACTATGTGCAAACAGTTTTGAGAAGGCTTTTATGTTTTCTAGCCCATAAAGCAACAAAGACGATCCTTTGCATGTCACTCACTTTTTTATCATCTTTCTAAATTTCTGCATAACTGTAGGTCAATTTCCCTTGAGGGTCTCAATATACCTTTTCATGACATTTACTGTGCAGCTCCCGAGTGTCCTCCTTACAAAGCGCGGTCATCGATTGGATTCCTGAAACCCACCTCAGACGATGAAGGTTCTGGTCCGCACACCACGAGCGCTCCAGCCTGGAAGAAGAGCGGTGTTCCTGTGCTTAAGCATCATGATTTTGAAAAAGTACAGAAAGTGCAAGATGCCGCAAAGCCAACCCCTGCTCCATGTCATGACAAAGCCGCTAAATCAAGGTCAGTTCTATTCTCTACAGGAAGAGAAATGTGTTGAATGAGGGTTATTGTGGAAAATCATAAAGGAGACATATTATAAACATTTACTTCTTTGCATGTGTACAAATAGTCGTGCTATTGACTGAAAATGGGCCTGCTCTGTAGGCATGATTATAATTGTTTTAGCCCGACTGTGATTTCACATTTATTATTGTTTGACGTGTCCGCACAGCACTGTAATTTCTTTTGTGTATATCAGGGATCTCCAACTCATTTTTGTCCCGGGCCACATTGTAATTACAATTTCCCTCAGAGGGCCGTTATGACTGTGAATCTATTAAAATCTTTCCAATCGTCATATTTACACGTGAAATTTATGAATTAGTTTTGGAATCAGAAATCAAGCGTAATGGGTTTTTCAACTATTGTTCATGTTTGGCAACACCAAAAGTGCATGCAATATCTCAACTTGATCATTTCTGATATGACAATTTGAAATTTTGTTACAGATTATCACAAAAATGTGAAAGAATTAATTACTTTTATAGTTATCATGTGAAAAGCATATAATTACTATTATAGTTAACGGTTTCATTTCCTCTCAAACTCACTCAGTTTCATTCTTCCTCAAAATGTAAGATTTTTTGCGCACAGAAACACACACACACACACACAAATGCATAAGCCGACTTCTTATCTTCCGAGAAGTGGCCAAGGACAACTTCATCAACGCGCACACATCATTATTTTTGAATGTGCTTTTGTTCACTTGCTTACTCACCCCTCCTCTTGACCTTGTGTGTTTTCGGGGGTAAAAAAAAAATACGCAAGAGACTGGTTCAGAACATGTTTGGAGACTGTAACGGACCAGTCTCTCACATCGTCCTGATCAGAAAGACGTTTTCTTGTCCATTATTTGTGCATTTAGTCCAGCAAACTCGGTAACGAACCTAACAACGTGATTTGCCTTTGCGGGCCACACAAAATCATGCGGCGGGCCGGATCTGGCTCCCGGGCCTTGAGTTTGACACCTGTGGTGTAAATAGTCGCCATGGCCGTGTGGCTTGAACATGCGGACCGTTGTGACAACTAGGCATGTCATCGCAGTTTCACTGCTTGTGCAAAATAATAACTAATGACAACAACAACAAGATGCAGAGATGGTCTAAACACACATAAGGTCGATTAACATTCCCAATCATTTTGCTACATACCATGAAAAATGAAAGCTCCTCCAATCCCCCTTTCCCCTCATTTTTGCAACGGCATCCGCTTGATGCCGCGGGATGAACACGTTACAAAGCCTTTTTAGTCATTCTTTGTATTGCCTTGTTTGCCCGACTTTGAGGGAAAAGTAGCAGACAGAATCCCTGCAGCATGAAAGGAGTCTCCGGCATCCTTGGCCCATTACATTCAGCAATGAGTAGTGTAATAGCCCAGAATGCGGCTTCGCAGATGCTAATGAATCAGAACAAACATGGTGAGAGATTGGAAAAAAGACAATTACAGTCAATGGTTAAACTGAAATGCTCCATATAGCTTCCCCCATTGACTGTTCGAAAGATGCTATAGTTCATGCTACAGGCTAAGTTTATGAGAGACGTCCACATTATGATGGGAGGTTTTACCAACTTTTTCATAAAACAATAATGCAGCGAGTGCCAGATGTCAAAATCTGGAATCACTCTTCAGTATCTGCTTATTTTATGCCCATATCGTTGCCTTTTTCTTTAACGTGGTGTGTTTATGCTTTCTTCAAGTGAGAGTGACAGCGACGAACAGGTGGAAGAGCTTCCACTTCTCTCTGAGGAAGAGATGAACAAACTGGGCGCCAAGCTGGTGAAGGCGGAGATAATGGGTAACACGGTAAGTTGGCAAACCAAATACTAATACCAAAATATGTTCTTCATAACGTGGTATTTTAACGTGCAAATTCTTATGCTCTTTGCCTTATTCAAATCCCTGAGCAAAGTCAGTGTGAATTTAATGAGAAGTTAGTTGTCTTTTTTTCCCTTTCGGCTTGTCCGGGTTAGGGGTCACCACAGGGCGTAGTTTTTCCCATGTAAGGCTATCTCGTGCATCTTCCTCTCTAGCACCAACTGCCCTATTGTCTTCCCTCACAACATTCATCCATCAACCTGGGAGAGATTCGCATTTGCTTATATTTTGCTTTTACCCCTGGGGTGGTGATGATGATGCTCCCGAACCTAATGTTATGTTGCCTCCTATATTTAAAATACAGAATTACCTTTTTTTACACTGTATTGACTGTGCTTTCATCCTGGATCAGGCTGTGTGCCAAGGTGGAATTTTAGCATTACACACTATCTCATCCTGCACTTTCTACTTTGGCTTCAGACCAGCCCTTTCCCAGTCGGAAAGGAGAAAATCTCGTCAAGTTTAAGCACTTTTTCTTCGATTACTCACATACTCCGACAGTCATTGCATCTTAAAACAACCGCATTTCTTTAACTTTCTCCATTAATATTGAAAGTAAACAGAAGCAGCATGTCTAGCTCGTCTTTACTCTATGTTTCCCGGACTGTGTTGCTAACTAAAGCAGCGGTGGTGGACGCTGTCATTATAAAACACAATGATGGGCTGCGTAAGTACTGTAACCTTTGTAATTATGAGTGTGCGTCTTTAAAAGTGGGGGGGGGGGGTCATTGTTCAAGAGTGCCGTGTGTTGCCTAAAAGAAACCAGTGGCTTCTTCTTTTCATTTTTTACAGTAAGTATGTGAATTGTGCCGTTGGCTGTAACAACCAGTCATCCCTCACTCATTGAATCACATTGCAAAATGCTACAAACTGAATAGCTGTATGTTATACTTTTAATTTGCATCGGATTATTATTTTTTTGCGCGCAACACAGAATATCTGCGAGGAGACTGCATCAGCGGTGCACAATTGCGCATGCACGCAGTTTAGAGGGAACATTGGCTGACGTCTTTTTAAAAAAAAATATATATTTTTTTAGGGCACGCCGTCCGCGATCGACCAAGACTGCCTTGCGATCACATTGAGCCCCCCTGAATTAATGAATAAAAATGTCTGTGTTTCAGGCCATGGTTAAGAAGCTAAAGGCCCAGTTGGATGCAGCTCACAAAGCCAATGAGAGCCACGCCGAACAAAAGAAGGTCCATGAAAGAGCAAACTCAAACAAGGTCTGAATATACTAAATGTATTACTTTGGGTCTCCTGGATTTGTCAACAACCATTGAAACATTTAAATAGCAACATTTAGGGTAATTTGTGGTTTTAAGAAGAAACATACACGTGAATTAATGAATAAATGTTCCAAATGTATGCTTTCAAAGGCTTCTCTTGCGAAACAGGCACATCGCTATTTAAGATCAGAGAGGGTGGAGTCATTGGGAGGCACTCACTGACGGTGTAGCGGTTCACTTGCTAGACTTCTGTTCGGGCAGTGTGGGTTTTAGTTCCCACTTGGTGACTGTTTACCTGCCTGTAATCACCCCTGTTATTGACTAGCCACGAGTCTGTGGTGTAGTCTACCTTATATTGGTCAGTCCTGCAACCCCTGAAAAGGATAAAGTGTCCAGAAAATGGATAAACTTGACCAGGAGTGAGTAAAATATTGAAGTATCTACTGTCATTTTCATTTTCCATTCTTATTATTCAGATGTAGATGTACAAGTTGTGTTAAAATATGCAAGTTGGAGCAGATTAATCTTAACCGTGATGGTGTCCACTGTACGACTTCTCAGAAAAGACTAATCATTCTTAAGTTTTAGTGCCCTCAGCAGCTAAGAGCCTCTCCAAGCCTCAAAGTGATTGATTGCTCTTGACCTCTTCTCATTCTAGGTCCTCCCAAGTCCATCTTGTTATGGAAGCGCTTTAGCGCTTCGTGATTTACAGCTTTGACTTGAATTCGTATTTACTTTCTCGCCCGAATGTGTGCAGACTCACAAGAATTAACTCGTGACCGAAGGACTTGATTCATTCCCTTCCCTCATTTCCCTGTTTCGTCCTTCCATTTCCCCAAGAGGCCTTTTCTATGATTTGCTGAGGATGTGTTTGTCTCAAGTCGCCTGTAGTTTTCTGATTCCTTTTTGAATGTAACGACAAGTTGGAACAAGAATAGGTTTAATGGACTGAATGCGATTGCACAAAATACAAATCTTTAAAATCATATAATTCTTTTTCATGTGTTTGTGTTTTTAAAACTTCTTCGGGGGTTCTTAGGTGGCAGATTCTGAAGACCGGGACGTCTTATTATTCAGAACTGATCATGCTGGTCAGGCCTGGCCTGTCAAGCCTATATCAGGACCTCAGGAACCCCAGGGAGGACGTCGCAAGAAGAAGGCAGTAAGCAATGCACAAAATGATAATGAATAAATATATAAAGAAATACGAAACTGATGCCAAACATCCTCCATTTATGGGATTATGGAATGTGAGGTTTATATGTTAATGGAATTTAAGGATGTGGGGTTTGTTTTTGTTGTCTTTTTCGTGATGGGTTACTATTCTTCTCAGGATTTTCAAATTCAATTATTGAATTCATTTACATTATCCTTATCATTCTTTATAATGGTCAAAACTAAGTTCAGTAGAGCCTCGGTTCTCCATCACAATCCATTCTCGAAGGCGGTTTGAAAAACAATTTGTTCAAAAACCGAATCAAACCGCCGCGCACGTTATGTTATTTCCGGGGGTTCGTTCGAATTGACAATAACAAAGCTCATGGTGGGTGGGTCAGCTGGTCGGCCCGCGCCGTGTTCTGTTATTTCCCGTTTTGTTGGCGGCGTTCGAGTACCGATTTTCGTTTGAAAACAAAATTTAAAAAAAATCTTGGAAGTTTTTGTTAGAAAAAAACCCGATTTGTTTGAGAAAGGTGACGTTTGAGAACCGAGGCTTTACCCTATAGCCAATTGATAATCCACAGTATTATATTGACACTCGTATAATAGTTATAAATAAAAGTTGGGGATATTTAAATATGATCCACCATTTTATTTATTTATTGCTATGGGTGTTACTGCTGTTACTATGTAGGTATTTTTTCTTTCTCCCACATCTAATCCAGATTGTGATTTTGCATCATTCTTTTGCAACAGGCAAAGTTCAATTTGGTATGTTTGGATGATACTATCTTTGTCAAATTGAATCAGATGAAATTGTAATACAGTGTATATATACACACCATAATTCCCGGCCTACAAACCGCAACTTTTTTCACAGCCGCCGCGTTAGTTAGTGTTAGCCCCGCTGCATTAGCAATAGCACCGCCACGTTAGCGTTAGCGCGGCCGGACTCACATTAAATTCCTTCTGTGTACCGAGGCTTATCACCGGGTGCGCTCTGTAGGCCGGTTCTTGGGAAGGATCTTGAATCCAAAGGAAACTTAGAGGTAGTTATTTGGATTCATTATAATATACAAATGGGTGAAAATCACAATAGATGTTTGCTGTACCAATTGAGGGGAGTTTGTTTCATCAACACTCGGAGATTCTTTTTCTCATATTAAAAGATGATGAACTGTTATAAACGCGTGAAAACATGCTCTAAATAACTGCCGCCTGGGTCTCTTTGTTCAGATTGAGACTCACCTTGATGGACAGCGTGTGAGGTACTTTGAAGATGACGACCATGTGGGTCTGAAGGAGATGGTCAGGAGGGAGAAGATGAGCTCCACGCAGGATCAGAACGCCCTCTACTCTCGAATGGCTGCCAAGGTAAGATGGCACTTTGATCACTAACGGTGCAGTGATTTAATACAGCACAGCAAAAACAGTGACCTTGAAGGAGGTTTAAAAGTACTGGTCATCCAAAAATAATTGAACAAAGCATCCTGTAATTTTCAAGATAAGATTAAATAAAGATTTTTATACTTCCTTGCAAAGCTGCAGAATTGTAGCATGAGATCAAGTTAGAACTTGATTTTCAAAGCAATTAGGCTTTGAAGAAAATTTTAGGATTTTCCATTGTTTCTCTTTACAAGGGCGTGTTCCTATAATGTCTTCACACATATTACGTTTATTCCTTGTATCCGTTTGCTTGAAAATCTCCTTTCGCCGTTCCCCATTTGTATTGAATTACTGACTTAATCTTACCCAATTTAAAATTATGAGAGCACATCAGAAGACATCCACCAATAAAAGAAAAATTCACTGCCGTTTAAAATGTATAATATATTATCCCACATTGAATTACCATATGGAGCGCTATGTGCCTTGACATAAAGTTTTACAGTGTATTGTCATCTAATAAGAACATTTATAAAATAATTATGATCGTGGTACACTGGGATATAAATGGAAAATAGTATCTTTGTGATTGCCATGGCAACATTAGATCACCCTTTTTAGTGCTTTATAATAGTGCAGGTCTGTTGCAAAACCCTCGTGTGCTTCTCGCCTTGTGTTAGTATACGGAGTTGTGTGTAAAAGGTGACTCTTTTGTTTAGATTAAAGATGTTTGTTCACGGGCCTGAACCTACGTCGGCCAAAGCATGCAAATTTGTATTTACCACAGTGTCTTAAATTAGTTTTAGTTTTGAAATCTACAGTTAATCTGCACAAGTGTGCACGTAATGTCAAAAACGCAACACTTCAAATACAGCTGAACAACTGAAGGCTGATATTTGCGATGCACGTGAACGCAATTTTGTCTACAATTGCAGCAGACGATGGTCTTACACACGCACACTGTTAGGTTTAAGCCCAAGCGCTGGACTAAATCTGCAAATGAAGGGATGGAAGAGGTCTTCAGTTTGGCCCGTACGGGGAGAAACAGGTTTGGCTGACTAGCTGCAACTCCAACACCCGTTCCGAGTCAGCCTTACCAGTGTCCCACTTTTTATTACCGTTTTTTCCGCACTATAAGGCGCACTTTCAATGAATGGCCTATTCTAAGACTTGTTTTCATGTATAAGGCGCACCGCATTATAAGACGCATAGAATAGATGCTACAGTAGAGGCTGGGGTTACTGTGCATCCATTCAATGGAGTTGCACTAAAGGCTCAATATTGATCCATACATAAGGCACACCAAATAATAAGGCGCACCGTCGGCTTTTGAGAAAATTTAAAGGGTTTTAGGTGAGCCTTACGGTGTGGAAAATATGGTAGTTTCTCAAGACAAAAGGTTGCAAGGTTACAAATTAAAATGGATGAACAGATAGCAATACTAATACAAGACGAATACTGAAGTAAACATTTCTAACAATGGTGAATACCGATACAAAGACGAATACTAAAGTAAACATTTCTTCAAAGCTGCAGCATTGTCCTGATAAATCTGCTAGAAATCAGAAGGGGATCTGATATACAGCATGTCCATGTTGTTGAGGAGTATCTGCTTTGAAGTCAGCAAGGGGGTGCATCATCCCTCCGGATGTCGCTGGGTCACACTCCGGGTCACACTCTGGGTCACACAGCCGCTCGCAGAGAGAATGATTCGGGGAAGGATGATATAAACAAATGCATGATAAAATAATAAATCCAACACACACACACACACTTTGCCACAATGTCACTAAACTAATCCAGTCTTCACTCTCGCTCACTCCCACACTTAGTCACATACACACACTTCAGATGTGCTTGCCCCCCCGCTCCTTATCCCTGCCTTTCTCTCTCCCTCACACACACACACTCACTTCTGCAATCTGTTGCCTGGTTACCATGGTGACAGGACTGAGACATAGAGGCTGAGTTGATACTCCCGTGTCCTGCAACTTGCTGTTCATAGGCCGGTTCCGACCAAACACACACACAGTACTATTAAAAAATAAAATTGTCTGCGCCGACAAACAGTGATGTCACGATCAAAGGATAACTAACCATCTGCTGAAATAACCCGATCTGAAAATAAACCCAGTCTAACAAGTATTACGCATCTGTCTTTTGTCCTCTGTTGGCTGCTCTCCACCGCCATTACCCGTGTTCCAACGGGCCCTCCAGATGATGGCAAAGACGGATGGGGACAACTACACTCTGGATGACATGTTTGTGTCAAGTGCCGCGCGAAAGGAGGGCGAAGGGAGGGAGCAGGAGAGGCTGAGGAACAGAGCCACCGAGGAGAGTCGGAGGCTGGCGGCCACCATGGAGAAATGCCGTCACTGTTTCGGCGGCCAGGAGCTCCAGAAGCACCTCATCGTGGCCATAGGGAGCAAGGTCATTTCTCTCGAATGTACTTTTATTTGATAAACGGTGGGTATAAAAGTATCCAGACCCACTTACATTTTTCACTATATTGCAAGCATTTGCGAAAATTTTCTTCGCCGCGTATCCTCACGAGGGTCGCTGACACCCTGAGCTGGTTGCCAGCCAATCGCAGGGCACATCGAGATATACAGTCGCAGTCACAATCACACCTAGGGGCAATTTAGAGTGTCCAATTTAATGTTGGGTTTTTTTGGGATGTGGGTGGAAACCGGAGTGCCCGGAGGAGACCCACGCAGGCACGGGGAGAACATGCAAACTCCCTACAGGCGGGGCCGGGATTGAACTCGAAACTCCAGAACTGTGAGGCCATCGCTTTCTTGCTGCCGCCTTGAGAAGATTTCATTGTGCACATTTGAACGAATTTTCCAAACCAGTTTTATCGGGATGGGAGAATTTTCTAAACACCGGTTTTCATTTTCAAATTCCACACAGGCGGGTCCGAAATTGAACCCGGGACCTTCAGGACTGTGAGGCCTACCCTTTCTAGCCGATCCACCGTGCCGCCCTTGCTAAAATCATTTATGTTCATTTTTTTTCCCCCTCACTAATGCACACAAACCCTTGTGAGGATAAGCGGCAAAAGGAAATGGATGGGTGGATGTATTCTATATTTATTTAGTACAACGTCCCAAGTTCATTGGAATTGGGGTTGTAGTAGAACTACTGGTGAATGTTGAATTCATCAGTGGGTTACACTCTTGTGTGGTAAGATTTTCAAATTTAACAGCTCTGAAAACTACAGGCCTTACTGTTTGAAACTTCGCTGCATGGTGGAAATGTGTCTTCATAAATCTTGTATTATATGCAGGTTTACCTGAGTCTGCCTGCGGGAGTGTCGATGACAGAGGGCCACTGTCTCATCTGTCCCCTCCAGCATCACTGCTCAGCCACCACCTTGGATGAGGATGTCTGGTCAGAGATACAGGTGGACCAATCAGTCTTCTCTTATATTGAATGTTAATCAAGCTACCGTAATTCCCGGCCTACAGAGCACACCTGATTATAAGCCTCACCCAGTACATATGTAAAGGAAATACATATAAATTTGGTACATACATACCCCGCAGCTGTGTAAAAGCCACAAGTGCCCACATTGAACCAGGAGATATTTACAAAGAAAGACGGTATACAGAAAGTGTTTAACACTAGCGCGGCGCTAACGCTAGTGCGGCGTGGCACTGACTGGGCTGGTTTAAAAAAAAAAAAAAAAAAAAACTTACTGGTAAAAATCACCGAGGCACACCAGTAACACGGCAGCAACACGCTAGCACAGTGCTAATGCTAGCGCAGCACTAACATGGCCGGTAAAAGTCACTTCCTCGGCACATATATTCCGGTCTCACTCTTACCTTTTCCACTCGAGTCCCCCCTTGCAGCCGTTAGAAAAAATGCACAAATTAGCTGCATGAAAAACCGCAGGGTTGAAAGCGTGTGGGGGAAAAAAAGTCGCGGCTAGTAGGCTGTAAATTACGGTAATTACTCACAAATAACTGAGTGCGCCTCTCCCCTGCTTCGCGGTGCGCAGCTGTTCCGACGCAGTCTGGTGCGTATGTTTGAGTCCCAGGAGCTGGACTGCGTGTTCATGGAAACGCACATGAACCCACGCAGGAGACAGCACATGGTCCTGGAGTGCATCCCGCTTCCTCGGGAACTGGGTGATATGGCGCCCATATATTTCAAGGTTTGTGTGTTTGTATTTCTGTCATTCCTACCAAACAAAAGTTGGATGTCGAAGACCAGCAAATCTGATGTCTGTCCCTAGAAAGCGATCATGGAGTGTGATGAGGAATGGGCCATGAACAAGAAGGTTGTTGATCTTTCTTCAAAGGACATCCGCAAAGCTGTAAGTTTGTAGTCTCATTTGTCTTCATTCTACCTTAGCATCTTTCTTAAAGGTCAAGTGCCATGCCTATAATCATTCTAAAATAGATATTGTAATGAGGGTTATTGTTAAATACGTATACCAGTATTCACTTCAATGTCCATACGAAAAAATAAATATGAGCCGAGAGCGCGTCTTCCATGCGCAAAGTTGCGGAAGTTGCCTGCATCCTCAGTTCATTACGTCACACTGCGACATTCGCCATTGAAAACACGCTGTGCCGCCTACTATGGGACACGGAAGCTCTTTTCAAAGAGAACATCTCACAAATCGAGTTGAAGTGACCTGGGCAATATTAACCTATCGTTTTGAGCCATATTTAGATGATATGCGGATCACTTCTACCTGACAACAGACTCCCAGACAGTATGTCTGAGCCAGCCCGCCCGAAGCCGTGGTCAGCGCCGACGGGTACATCGACACATTTAGCACCCCTGACTTACGGGCGTGGATCTTTTGTTACACACCCCCCTCCCCCTAACTATTATTATTTTTTTTTTAGTAGCTGTATACACACCTACCTGTCATAAGGAACCCACAAAGCTCTCGTCTTTTGCACCAGTGCAATCCATTTTTCACAACGAACCGGGTCTTTTTGAAAAGTATGAAGAATGAATCCATCCTCCCGAGTGTTCGAACAATATCCAGCAATACAACGAGCCGGCATTTTTGCTAACACGAAGGAACAAAGCGCTACCGTCCAGCAGGTAAAACTAGTAGAAACAGACGAGACCACTTGAGTGGGTGTCTGCTACTACCGTCACTTCCTGCTTCTTGTCGAAAACAAATCCCTCAAGAGGATTTTCATGGCGGGAGTGACAAAAAGCCACATACATCAAAATCATGTTTTGTAGTGAAAAAACGGATGGGTCCATTCTGGCTGCCTTTTTCCCCCCCCCCCCCAATTAATAACGTAGCAAAAATCATGCATTTCATGACAGTGGACCTTTAACAAACGTATTGTTCCAGTATACCAATTTGTTTACCTCGTGTTTGTATTTTGGCAGTTTTGCTGTCTCTCTCCCGTCCTTCCTGTTTATTCATCGTCCGCTGTCGTGAAATGCTTCACGCCTGGTTAATTGTTTGTTTGGTCCAGGTTCCCCGAGGGCTGCCCTACTTTGCCGTCGACTTTGGCCTCCAGGGAGGGTTTGCTCATGTAATTGAAAATGAACAGAAGTTCCCGCCTTACTTTGGCAAGGTCAGTTTATGCATTAACACCTTCAAATGCCACTTTTTTTTTTCTTCAAATTGAGAATATCAATCTGTATCTGGAACTGCCCTTTTTCTTCTTCACCATTTCAAAACAGACTCGGTTCCATAAGTAGTTTTTGATGAGATAATAAATCCTACCTTTGCTTCCCAGGAAGTGGTTGGGGGTATGATGGACGTGGAACCAAGGCTTTGGAGGAAGTTAATACGTGAGAATTTTGACGATCAGAGGAAAAAAGTCCTGCAGTTTGCACTTTGGTGGAAACCGTATGACTGTACCAAGATCGAGGCCCAGCAGGACACATAAAAACACAGATAAAACCAGACAGACACATTGACTGTGGTCCAAACCTTTGTTGGATCATGTTGCCTCCCAAAAACTACAAAACAGATAAATTTCCTTTTTTTAGTTCCAACTTCAACATTTTTTTTTACTGAGATATACATGGACAGATAAAATACCCAATTCACATGTACAGGGTACAAATTAAAATCATTCAATTTGCCAGTGTTGCATTTTTGCTGTCTCATTTCTACAGAATTTTGTGCAGAAGTGGGTCATGGACCAAGTAAGAACTCTTTTATTAAAGATGTTTTTTAAAAATTATTATTAGTCAAAAACAATACATTCATCGGTTTAGCAGAGTATTATAAAAAAAACTGTATGAGCACACCTAGCAATACACAGCTTTAAAAATGTGTAATAGGGTTTTACATAGATAATAAAAGAGGACATCAATAAAGAAAAAGATGCATATTGTGTATATATCCCATATAGGATAGGCATGCACAAATTAGATCAAGACGTTTTATCATCTGGTGCCTATTTATGTAATTGTTTTGGCCTTTGATACAGGTCTACATTCTGTGGGAATAAATTAAAAACAATTGACATTCATCAGATCAAAAAGCTTATTATATATATAAAACATTTTTTTTTAGTCAACTCTATAGGATGTCACTTTGGATGCTCAAATTAATATACAGTTTGGAAGATGGCTGCCTCTCTTATAATGATAGAAAATTGTGTAATGATGGATCAATTGCGGAATAGTATTTTGATTGATTTTGCGGGATTTCATTTGTTCCTCCGGCCTCCGAACGATGCGCAGCTTTCACTTAATTGTTCGAGGTTGCGGCGGCACGATGGGCCGCCTGCGGAGAAAGCACACAACAGCGTCCCGACCTCTCACACAGTCGTCTCCTTTTATAAGCAGTCACGTTGTCCCCAAATGTGTCCTCATCATTTCGTTTTTACACAGGATACTGTTGGCTCTTTATTAGCTCATCACCGCAAAGGGTCACCACAGTTCATCTTTGAATTCATCTTGGAGAAATTTGATTTAAAAAAAAAAAAGAAAAAAAAACGTAAAACCTGATAACGCGAATTATGATAATCATGTTGAAAACATTCATGAGGCTTTATCTACATCCTCATTTAATCTCACCTTTTCCTCTCTGTGTTCTCTAGTGACGGAGAAAGATAGCGACTTTGACCAACGCACCATGTTGTTTGTGATTTAATAAAATCAGACTCTTCAAAACGTTTCTCCTTAGGAATGCCAAACCATTTTTGTGTTGCAGCAAGTTAAGGAGTTTGTTCAATGGACCTTTCCGACCCCGTCAATCACTCGTACAATAATGGCCAATCAGATAGCCGCATTGTCTTGACCGCTGGTTTGACACTCCCCTCTTGCCATATTGTCCCACAAGCAATGCTGCTTGTCAATAGCGTGCGCTTGGAAAAGTAAATGCTATGAAGGAAATGGGCCTTGCACGCGCTTGGGGAACGTGCAATTCTGATGAAAGATATCCTGCTAGGTTACAAGGGGGCCGGTTGATTCATTTTTCCAAAATTTTGCCTAAAACACAGTTGACCAAGTGTCTGGATTAAGGCTCGCGGAAAAGCGCACGTACAACTAAATGTGAACAATATCAACAAACGCAAGGCTGTATGTTCAAAGGTAAGTGAGGGAGAAGTATCTTCTCTGAGTTTGATTGAATTATTATCGGCGTTTTATACATTGCAGGAGAAGAACTTTCACTTTGTTACCGTATCACTGACCTGCTGAATGAAGTGTGTCATGTTTGATGCCGAAGAGTCGGGTTAGTGATACATAAATGCGGGATGTCATGCAACAGAAATGTCTATTTGCATATTTGTATCATTACTTTTAAGACAGCGCACTGGGTTCCATTACGACCCAAGTTAAATGAATACAGCCACTCACTTAGAAAGACTTGAGCGATATTACTCGTGATCTTTCCAAGTAAAAAGTACTCACCCTGCTTTACATGCGCTGTACGATTCCACTATTTTATCCCGTCGGATTTCAATATGAAGTTTGTGAGGTGTCAAACCTTTTTGCTTCGCTGTAACTCTGACATTGCGTCCTGCTCCGTCCAGAATCTTAATTCCGTGTCCATATCCTTGCGGTGAAATGGTTGAGACCTCTCTGTAGAACTCTCTTGGACAAGTCTGACGCATTTGGCAAAAAGCATACCCCAATATTATCTGGAATACGCGATAGAGAATTCAAATGTGTTCTGTTCAGTCGCCATTTTGGAAGCTTGTGGGACACGGCTAAGGGGGGCGGAGCTAAAGATCTCCATCGGTAAGGTCCATTTGTATGCTTATGTCAAATTCAACAACCAATTTTAGATGAAGCGTGTGTGATATCTGTTATTCTCAAGGTGTTTCAGCTTGATACTTTGTACACAACACTGAAGGTAAGTTTAATTCATGTTACATTCTTATTTTTCCAAAAACAAGACAATTAACCTTCAGAATTCTTTGGCTAAAGTAATTGCCAGCAAGTGTATAAAAGGAAACAGAGAAAACAAATTTCCCAGAGGAAAGTGTTGTATATTGAGTTATATTTAATGTCAGTCACCTGGACAACTTTTTTTTTTTTTGTCATTGTCGTCAAACTCTTATATAGTACCAGAGGTATATGCAGACAGTATTTGCAGTCTTTACCTTTCACAATCAAACAATGCCTTTGTCTGCCACTCAAGTACAAAATACTGTGTAATTAAACAACAACGGGTAATAATGTTACCTAGCGGTGGAATCCTCCCACCTGGTTTAAAGGCTACTATAATACTGTAAACAAAACAAATGGTTCAGGAATAAAGGGTACAGATACTGAAATATGACGTTCACACCATTTTACCAGTCATAACGGTTAATTATGGAAAAAGATTTTTGTCTTTTGTGGATTAAACGTTTTACTATAATAGGACAAACCTGGATCAGTGCAAACATATAAATCGTCTTCCAATCCACACTCCGAGCAGCTGCAAGGGGGGCACTCGAGGGGAAAAGGTAAGAGTGAGACTGGTGGAATATATGTGCCGAGGAAGTAGCTTTTGCCGGTTTCCGCTGCGCTAGCGTGCTACTGCTGAAACTCAGTGATTTTTACCAGTAAGTTTTGTTTTTTAAGTGGCCTTGTTAGCGCGGTGCTAGCGCTAAACTCTCTATGTTCCATCTTTCTTTGTAGATATCTCTTGTTTCCATGTGGATTTCAATGTGGGGACTTGCGGCTTTACACAGCTGTGCCGTATATATGTACCAAATGGTATTTCCTTTACAAATGTACTGGGTGAGGGTTTTAACCAGGTGCGCTCTGTAGGCCGCGAATTAGGGTACATTCCCTTAGTATCGCGTAGTATTTCCTTTGAACTGCATGACTTGGGTCAAACGTTTTGACGCACCTTCTGTACGTTTCTGACAGTGCTCTGGTGGAATCCTGACCCATTCCGCCTGACAGAACTGGTCTAACTGTGTCAGGTTCGTCAAATGCCTTCCTCATGCACGCTTTTTCAGATCTGGCCAGAAATTTTCAACGGGGCTCAAATCAGGGATTTGTCACGGCCACTCCAAGACATTAACTTTATCATCCTCAAGCCGCTTTTTAAGCATTTTGGTAGTGTGCTTAGGGTCATTTGACCCATTTGTGCCCAAGTTTGAGCTTCATGGCTGATGTCTTGAGCCGTTGTCTTAATATCTCAGTGTAAATGTTTTTCCTTCATAATGCCATCTCTTTTTATGGAGTGCTCCAGTTCCTGCTGCAACAAAAGATCCCCGCAACACGATGCTGCCGCTTCCCTGCTTCACAGTTGGGACGGTGTTCTCGGGTCTACCAGCTTTCCCGCTTTACCCTCCAGATGTAACGTTGGTCATTATGGCCAAACAGGTCCACTTTAGTTTTACCGGAGACAAAAAATGAAATGTTTTTGTCGTGTGTAAACTTCTGGCTTCAACTGTGCATAGACACTTCGTGGTAAAGAACAAAACAATTATTGCAAAGCCAGTTGCCAAATATTATTTACATCTATAATGGTCATGAGTAAGTTTCTTTCGGCTTGTCCCTTTCGGGGTCGCCACAGCGTGTCATCTCCGATGGAACGCTCATATTTGTTTGGCACTGTTTTTACCCCGGATGCCCTTCCTGACGCAACCAACCCCAGAGAGATCCGAACTCGCGACCCCTGGTTTACCAAACCAATGCTCTTACCACAGAGCTATCTATAATGGTCATTGAAATAGCAAAATGGCTAACTGCGCGAAAGAAGAAACCCACCCCCGCAGTCACGATATACTTGCAACTTTCATATCAGTTATTTCTCGTTTTTCGCCACACAGTTTCCACAGCGTTTAATGATCCAGTCTTTATCTGTTTTCCCTTCCTAAGATGTCTCCAGAGACTGTACAGCGGGTTATTTATGCCGCCTCAGAAGATTTATTGCTAATAGTAGCAGAGTGCTGTGGAGTGATGTGTGGTTACGGCCAATTAAGCCGAATGTAGATTTACGTTCAAGACGGCCGTTTCTCCATCCGTCCCCCCCCCCCCCCCCCTGCGCACACATCTCTCGTGGTATTTTGGAAACGCCCACGCAGCTTTGACATTTTTTTTTTTTTTATTACATCCACGGGGCCAATCTGTCACTACAAGATGTACTTGGTGGAAAAATAGATGATAATGTGCGTATATTAAGATCTAATACGAGGGTAACATGCCTCTAAGAGGAGTTGATTGTCAGGTGTTCATCTAAATATGAAATTTAATTCCACTTCATCATCCTATGTGGTGTTGGTAATACTGTAGTTTAGGTTATCTTATGCAACTACTGTGTTTTTTCTCGGCTTTTTAGACCAGATATAAATACTCATCGTATACCTGAGATGACAGCGTATTTCTTCTGCTCATCTCATGACCATATAAGTCCGTACAGTGAAGATCGCGGATGATTTAAATATATTATACTCGTAAAAAGTGGATTTTTTTTTTCCATGTATATTTTATGGAAGGTGCAGACATAACACTTGCCTTCCTTTGTGTATGTTTCGCACGCCAGAACCAAATCCAGACACTTTCTTTCGGCTTGTCCCGTTAGGGGTCGCCATAGTGTGACATCTCAGATGAACGCTCATATTTGTTTGACACAGTTTTTACACCGGATGCCCTTCCTGATGCAACCCCTCTTGGGGAGCAGGGGCCCCAGTGAGAAACAAACTCACGACCCCTGGTTTACCAAACCAATGATCTAACCACTGAGCTATGAGGACCCTAGAACCAAATCCAGACAGATACACCCGAACTACACTGAGAACTGTGTTGTGCTAAATTGTGGTGCTGTACTGGTGAACTGTTTTTTAACATTTAAGTTTTTTGGGGGGCGGTGGGGAGTGCGTTTTTCAGCGTTTTATGCAGCAATTGCAAAGTGCGGCTAGCTACCTAGCTATGCCTACGCCCCAAAAATGCATCTTCCCTGGATGTTCTTCAAGCGTGCTGTAGAGTGCCTCGTTGTCGGCCGTGAGTACACGGCGGTCTGGTGTGGTCGCGTTAGAGCGCCTGATTGTCACGATGTGGAAAAGCCCGCTGACGACCTTTGGTGGCACCAGAGGCTTTAGCAATTCTAGACGAACAACCCCCCGCTCCCCTCCTTCCGGCACACTGCATTCTCAGAGCAGAGGATCTCCTTCAGCGACCGATTGCTATCTCAGAGACACTCGGCCGTCAGATTCCGGAATTCTTTTGTACCATATGCTGTGAGAATGCACAAGGCCACAGCTGGCAGGGGTGGATTGTGATGTAATGATGGTGTTTTTCGAGTTGCTGTCTTCAGTGCCTGGCTGACCTACTCGGGCACTTTTTTTTTTTTTTCCCCCCTCCGCCGTGTTAGCGGTAGTAATGGATAGCCTGACAGATGAGGTTGGACTGGAATCCCCTTGGACCATGATGTTCGCCGATTATATTGTGATCTGCATTGAAAGCAGGGAGCAGGCGGAGGAACTATTAAAAAGATCGGAGGCAAGCACTGGAGAGGAGAGGAATGAAGATTAGCCGAAGGAAAACAGAATATATGTGTGTGAATATGAGGGGTGGAGGAGGAAGAGTGAAGCTCAAGGGGGGAAGAGATAGCGAGGGTGGACGACTTCAAATACTCGGGGTCAAGAATACAGAACAATGGTGAGTGTGGTAAGGAAGTGAAGAAACGGGTCCAAGCGGGGTGGAACAGTTGGCGGAAGGTGTCTGGTGTGTTATGTGACAGAAGAGTCTCCGCTAGGATGAAGGGCAAAGTCTATAAAACGGTGGTGAGGCCGGCCATGATGAACGCCACTGAAAAAAACAACAGGAAGCAGAACTGGAGGTGGCAGAAATGAAGATTTTGAGGTTTTCGGTGGGATAGGATTAGAAATGAGCTCGTTAGAGGGACAGCCAAAGTCGGATGTTTTGGAGACAAGGTTAGAGAGAGCAGACTTCGATGGTTTGGACATGTTCGGAGGTGAGAGAGTGAGGAAATTGGTAGGAGGATGGCAAGGATGGAGCTGCCAAGGAAGAGAGAGCGAGAGGAAGACCAAAGAAAAGGTTGATGGAAGTTGTGAGGGAGGACATGAGGACTGTGGGTGTTAGGGAGGAAGATGCACGAGACAGGCTTAGATGGAAAAAGATGACACGCTGTGGCGACCCGTAACAGGACAAGCCGAAAGGAAAAGAAGTTCGCAGTTCTGTTGTAAACACACAAACTAGGGATTATCTGAAACACTCTATCGCTTGTTTCTAAAATATATTCTCAAGTACTCAGAGGGGTCAGATTCCTTCCATACATATTATGAAAAACGATGCCATCCCATCTCAGTCGGATTTTCCGATTGAACGAGACTACAACGGCCTCGAGGTGCCCTTTGTTCTCTAATTCCTTGATAGCACAGTTACCGAGCCATTGCCCTGTCTGCGCATGGCAATAGATGGCCCATTGCCAGCTCAATCCAGCTCGCGGTCTTATCTTCTCTGGAACATTATTTATTCCATTGTCGTGTTGGCTTTATTAAAAGCTCGTGTTATTACTGATGGATAGCTGCTTGAATGCAAAGAGCAAAGGACCAGATAAGAACGGAGAAAAGAGTCTCTGGGTGTGACAGAGAGAGAGAGGCGACAAAGTAGGAGGTGTGTTGAGTTCACCCCCCCCCCAAAAAAAAAAAAAAACAAAAAAACAAAAGTCAAATGAAGTAATACCTTCAGGAAATTACAGGAAGTTCGGCGAGTTACGCGTGCGAATGTGCATGCGCGCCTGACGCATCACGTCTCGTCCTTCCTCTCGCTCGTCCCCTTCGGGGCTTGTAATGAGCAGACATGCGCCACAGGTTGAGGTCAAGGTTCCGGTTGTGATGAGTGCCAAACACGAGCGTCATCCTGTTCTCCGACGGGAGGCGGCGAGCGTGCACGGCGACTTCTGGCTTGTTCGTTATCCGCCCGTACATTTGGATTTGTGCTTACACACCCGAGCACAAACTGCGATTAAGTCGCTGGTTAAGTATTGGTTACAGTGTCATTTCAATATTGCCGGAACTGTTTGTGGATATAATGTACTGAATGTTCCTCGAAGCTACGATGAAATAAAAATACCAAAGCAAAATGACAGCCACAGTAAAAATATGCCTCGTCAGCAGTCTGGCAGTTGTCATGGTGACTGATTTGCTTGCATACGCACTCGAGAGCAGGAATGATTTCATCCCTTGCACTTTCAGGATTTCTCCCCCGTGTCAGAGTTTGATGTCAACTCTGGATATATGCGATATTTTCTCTGCTCAGGGATGTTTTATTTATTATCTCACGGCTTTTACATTGCTTCTCTTTTCTGAATATTGATATCTGTTGATGTAAACTGATATTTTAGTTAAAATAATTTGGTTATTTCTACAGTTATTTCTGATACCAAAGTACTAATTGTACCGCACGCCCTCATAATAATGAATGTAGCATACTATCAAATAATTCTCTGCTCCAAATACCGCACCTCAGTTTGTTGCAGGCCATATTCTTTATTTGAATACTCAAATATGTATCGTGGCAGCTAGTACAGTATGTCACTGCGCGGGTCACTTCAGAATGTGGGCAGGTTAAAAGTATATTGTAGCCTAGGTTATAGTGTTGATTTTATTTCTGCTTGTATTCACGTGCAGACAGTGAGAGATTTTTTTTTTAATTGTAGAGATCGTAGTCTTTGCCACTGCATCCAAACTTTCTCAACACGGTCAACTTTTAGCTATCATTGTGTCACATTTAAGCAGTGGGGTGTAGAGTAGATGAATACTGTACTCAAGTAAGAGGAGTGTTACTTTAGCATACTGTATCACTCAGCTAAAAGTAGTTCTCCAAATATTTACTTGACAGAGTAAGAAAGTATTCAGTGAAAGATTACTCAAGAGTAAATGTGAGTGAGGGAGACAGAGAGAAATTAACATTAGCGCCCAGCATTTAGCCCCCAAAAGCATATTTTACAGCGATTTAAAACCATAAAATATGGCTAATGCTGTCAGATGCACTGTCAAAGCAATAACAGAAATGTGGAATTCACCGCAAGGTGTTTTCTTAAAGTGAATTAGGTCGAAATAACCAAGTTTGGGCAGTCATAATTTAAGAACTGCATGACAGTTGTTGTTTTTCAGTCTGTAGCTGTTTTTTTCCACTCCAAAATGGGCCATTTTGATTAGTCAGCTAAGGTCATGTGACTGCCTTGTGCTGTCTGATTGGCAATTTGGAGTCAAACTTATTCTAAAAATAGATCATAAACCATTTAATGAAAACAATAAAAGTAGCGAGCGACATGTCAATCATTGTAACGGAATACAAGTATGGAGTCTTCTTCACATAAATACTCAGTAAAAAGTATAGTGAATTCAAATGAGTAAATGTACACATTACCACCCACCACACCAAATAAGGAAATTGGAGAATTTATAACATGGCTGATATCAACTGCTTAGGCGATAAGACTGTCACCATTTTGAATCAATTATTCAATAGATATTATAACAGTGTACTGTACTCGAATATATGAGTTGCCACCTCGCCCGGTTCTAAAATTTCATTTTCTGAACTAATAAACATGCCTTTCGCCGGACTTCTAGTTTTAAACTGCATATGTTACTGGGTGTATATTCAAATCAGAATTTGATACAGCAAAGTTAGCCTCCGCTAAAGAATTAGCATTCGTGATTAGCTTTAGCGCGTTAGCAATTCCCATTTTAGCTAAAAAAAAAAAAAAAAATTACAGTACTCCCATTCGGCTAACTCATGTATCATGTTTATTTCAAACTAAGTCGCGTCTAAAAAAATCACTTGAAATCACACCACTATAGGTTTTTTTTTTTTTTTTTTTTTTTTTTTAGCATTTTCCCCTCACCGTCCCAGCGGCGTGTCCGTCTGCAAAAATGTCCGTAATGCAAACATGGACGGTGGGGAAATCGTTGTGGGCGGAGTGGTTCCACGTGGTGCAAATATGATTTTATTCATATTTTTTTCGTATTAGACTGAGTTATTTTTTACGTTGGCCAATTTTTGTTAGCAATATAGCCGATGTAGCCGATTTTTATTTTTTTCCGCCGCCCTATTAGTCAAGCCTAGCATCCCGATGCGGACCTCAAACATGGCGGACAAACAAATACCGATTACGTCTCCGTTTTCTAACTTGGCGCACATCTCCACGTGTGTGTCTTGTTGTCGTGTAGTTCGGCGGCGGTTCGTAATCGCGTTCTGCGTCCGTCGTTGGCAGACTCCATCCGACCCCCCGCCGCTACCAACACCCCCCCCCCCGCCTCCCACCGCTGCTTCGCCACATCGTTGGCCGCATTCCGAGCGACGGCCGGTGGGGACGAGTCGACGCATGAGCAGCTTAAGTGGAGCATGTGCGACCCATGAGAGGACGCTGGCTTCGGGGACTGGAGCGCCCACTGTCGCAGCGGACTATTGGAAGAAGAAGAGGACGAGGGACGAGGGACGAATTCGAAGGGGAAAGCAAGCATCTTTGATTTATTTTTGGACGGTTCGCCCTTCAACGCGCGGGAGGGAAAAGACAAGCGAGCCGTGACATTTATTCGCTCCCCCGAACTGGAACGTGCTTCGGAATCACCCCGGCGTCGTTTCAACATGTGATGGATTTCGTTGACGTTTCGCTCATTTTGGACAGCCATATGACGCGTCGCCGTTTTAAAATCGAACCTTCCACCATTCCTTGAAATATTGAAATTTGTTGCTCTGGCGACTTGTTGGAATCCACCGGTTTTTTTGTTTTTTTTCGGGGGTGGGGGGGAGGTGGAGGAGGACAAGCTTTTTCATTTTTATTTTTTTTTTAAATGTATTTTTAGAAAGTGAGCCCCCCCCAACCTCTTACGTAAATGTTTGCGTGCAGTTAGTGCTTTGGTTGTCGGTTGCAAACCCCTTTCGCCCCCCCCCCCTCACACTCTCAGACCCTCATCTGTGCACACATAGACTCACCTGAGTATACACACTATGCATACTTGATTGCACAGACTGACACACATAATCACCCCCCCCCACACGCCCACCCCACCCCACCAACTGATGAATCCGCGTTATATAGGTGGACGAGGCACGGACCCGGCTGTAGCATCCCCCGCCTCCTCTTTCTCCTCCCCGCCACAGCCGCCCGCACTCTTTTCGCCGTCCTCCTCCTCCACGCCAGCATGTCCTCGTCGTCGCGCAAGATCTCCTCGGAGTCCTTCAGCAGCTCGGTGGGCTCCGATTGCGGGCTCGAAAGCCCCGGCGGGGACGGCGGACCGGAGGCGGCCGAGGATCTCCGAGGATGCCCCTTCTCGTCCTTCCACAGACCGCTCCTCTGGAACGGCCGCAGCCCCGCCGAGAGGCTCGCGTGCCCGCCGGGTGAGGAGCAGCCGGGAGCCGGCGGGCCACACAAGAGGGTGACGAGGAGGAGAAGGGTGAACCTGGACTCGCTCGGGGAGAGCCTGAAGCGGCTGACGTCACCCACGGTAAGGCCTTCGTTCAACCTGACGACGACCTCTTTCCTAAAAGTGTCATTTATCATAACTCAAAACACATTTTCACATTGGGGGTTATATGAAGTGATTTTGGGTGTACACTATTGCTAAAGCTCAGGGCAGCACTTAAAAAAACCTGACATTTTCCCATGCACCATCCGTCCATCACAATATTGTGACATTATAGTAAATGGTACCAAGGTGGTACCGATAACGGCCAGGGACTAACGTGTTCGAAAAACTGCTCACCAGGAACGGGATATTGTGATTTGGAATTATGTGGAAAATGTAAACACATGCAATGATGTATGCAAATAAAATTTTGCATGATGAGGTCTGCTTTCTGCACCTTGTTAAACTATTTTTGCAAATTTTGTGATTGGACAAATTTATATCATTACTTGTCAATACAATGATAAAGTAAAAAATAGTGTGAGCTAACTTATTACAGAAGTGTGTATCAAATTGGTATCCATTTGCCTACTTCAGCAAACTATAAAATAGATCTAAGTTTCAAAATGATTGCTAGCCCGAGAATGTGTTTCCACTCACAAGCCCCCCCCTGCACCCCACCCACCTGCCTTGGGAGTGCGAAACAAACTCCTAAAAATTGATGTTTTTCATTTTAAAAAAAAAAAAAAAAAAAAACCTCAAAGGAGCACCGTTTCAAAATAAAAATCTTAATTTATGCATGTGCTTGGTACTGAGCATGTAGTAATAAAGTGGCATAATAGCTTATGTGCTAAATTGATACTCACAAGCTATTCATATTATTTTTAAAAGATAATGTGTAGCAAGGTGCCTCCGACATGTGTCAACAAAGAGGAATTTGTAATCAAAGCACTGCTTCTTTAAATAAACAGTCTTCATTCTTTGAAGGCTAATTATAGCCACCAAAGTTTGACCAAAAGTAGCCGCGACGGGTCATAACAATTTGCAAAAGTTGCAACAAATGCAAAAACGCCGCAACACAGCGACGTTAATCCGTGACAGAAATGCAAAGGCCACGACAACACATTTAAAAACCACAAGACCGCGAGTGACCACAGGAGTCGGTCCAACTTGGTCACCGGGGAGTGACAAAGCTGGGATGTTGCACGGGTTTTAATGAACAAAGTTAAGACTATTGAGGACTTGACAATCCCAAAGTGCTTATTTTATACAGAAATAGGTTACGTTCACATACTTTTAAGATCAATAATTAAAACGGCGTCAGTTTAACTGAGTAATTCATTAATAAGACTGTTCAAGGACGGATATGATTTAGGTTTTTTTTTGTGTTTCTTTATCTTTTGGTGATTTGGGTAAAGTATAAAGTTGTAATCCTAATTTTAATGTCATTGGGATCTTTTACGACCAAGGGAAAGACAAATTGGTCCGTCAGTCGGGGGCGAGTCCCAGCGCTCACTTCTGTTGTGTTGTGGCAATTGTAATGACTTGTCTCGTCCACCGTATTGACCTGATCGGAAAATATAGGGTTTCTTGGGGAAAAAAAAAAAAACACTAGGTCCATAAATAATGGAGGGTAGTTGTCACAGGAAGCAGAACTGGAGGCGGCAAAAATGAAGATGTTGAGGTTCTCGCTCGGAGTGAGCAGGTTGGATAGGATTAGGAATGAGCTCATTAGAGGGACAGCCAAAGTTGGATGTTTTGGAGACAAGGCGAGAGAGAGCAGACTTCGATAGTTTGGACATGTCCATGGTAGAAGGGTGCTGAGGATGGAGCTGCCGGGCAAAAGAGCGAGAGGGGAAGACCAAAGAAACGGTTGTTGGATGTTGTGAGGGAGGACATGTGGAACTGTGGGTGTTAGGGAGGAAGATGCACGAGATAGGCTTAGTTGGAAAAAGATGACACGCTGTGGCGACGCCAAACGGGACAAGCCGAAAGGAAAAGAAGCAGAAGAAGATGTTGTCACTTGGATCGCTAAAACAAAGCGCCAGTGATCAGTTTTCGTGTTGTATTTTATTTCACGTCCCCAATAAAAAGTGACTGGAAGCAGAATGTTTCAAAAAGAATAGGACTTGTTTTGAAGCAGAGTTCTGCAGGCAACGAAGACGACACTGGTACTATGCTGTTACAAAACTAGTCTTCATTATTTGTTTGGTTATACAGTATATTGTACAACAAAGGGCATAAAAGAACACGACGTTCGGAGTGTCAAATCATCATAAATGGGATTTATAAGGGTTCGCATCGTACAGCAGCAGATGTTGGTGGAGTAGCCGAGTACTGTACGTAAGGCTACTCTTACGTTAGAATAATATGTCTAACAAAGGTTAAAAACAAAAAAGCAGTCCTTTTAATAATTACTGAAATAAAACCGCTGAGTGAAAAATAACTCAACTGCAGAGTAATTGGTGAGTAACCTCTGATCTACTTATTGTTTTGAATAGGACAGGAAACAAAAAAAATCGATATAATTGTATTGTATTGACCGACAGTATCACTTTAGAACAATAATTAAAAAAAAAAGGACAAACTATGGCAAATTCAGCCAAAATAAATGCTCTTTCATGTAGCTGTTTACACAATTGAAAAAAAATCCTATATTCACGTATGATCTGATTACTGTATTTAACTTGGGCAGTTGGATTTACCCCCACTTATCAGTAATGCTGAGTCAAAACGATTTTCGAGTTGTGCTAACTTCGACCTCTTTCTTCGGTGCTGTGCATAAATGTGGGATTGCTTTTCCTCCTGCCCCTTTTGAAGGAACTCAACCCTTGTGGAGTCTTGAGAACTCGAATGAGTCCGATTGGGTCGGATGAACTGCAGCAATTCACGTTCAGGTTTTGCGGTTGACCTGCTGGTTTTGTTACATTTTGCAAACACAGACAGAAACGACCTCGTGTATGTTTCAAGTTCCAAGTCGAGTTCTTAGAGGATGGAATGCTTACATTTGCAGCCGTTGGTTTTCATAGGCCACCCATCAATCTTACCGCTTATCCTCACTCTGGTTGCATGTGAGCTGGAGTCTGTAAGCTAGACTTCTCCCATGAATGAATTATTTTGAAACCTTTCCTTCTATTCCGTTGGATTGGTGTTATAGTCGTGACGGAAATCTTCTCTGACAAATTATGATAGATCATGCAAACAATGATAAATACCCATAGATAAAATTACAAGTAGAAGGTGGAATGTAACAGAAGGAAAGTGACATTTCTTTTGAAGAAAAATACTCAATCCAGGGGTCACTGATGATGTAGTGGTACACACATGCCTGCGTTTGGTGCGGGCAGCGTGGGATCGATTCCCGCTCAGTGATGGTGTCGATATCTGCCCTGCGACTGGCCGGCGACCAGTTCAGGGTGTAGTCTGCCTTTCGCTTGAAGCTAGCTGGGATAGGCTCCAGCTTTCCCGTGACCCTTGTGAGGATAAGTGGCTTGGATAATGGATAGATACTCAATACAGTTGAAAAGTAGATTCCATGAAAGCTACTGCGCTAAGCATTTTATTTTATTTAAAAAAAAAAAGTCATTTAAGTCGAGAAAATTAACGAAAAAATTGATTGAAGTTGACTTTTAAAGTGTGCAGATTGCTACAGACGTGAAATTATTGTCTCTTGAGGATGAATAATGAAAATGATTGGTTAAATAAACAGTCCCGTTCTTAAATGTTACATTGGCCAACAGGACTGATACTAAAGGTCCCGGTTAGAGTACATTATTGTAACGGATTAAAAGAAAAAAAGTGTTCTGTACATCATTTACTGTCGATGTTCAATATTCATATGTCTTGAGCATGGGGACCTTGCGTGCACATCCATATTTCAGTCCATTCAGTCCATTGCGGCGCAGTGTGTTCCCAATTGTTTTCTTGATGAATGAGGTCTGGCTTGCCTTCAGATCATAACTTCCCGTCTCTCTTTGTTGAAGCAGCAACATCAACGCAAACATTCCTGCAGTGCTGGGCACCGGGATTGTTCTTTTGCTTATTACTTATACTATGCTTGTTATGTTAAGTAACTGGCCAAAAATGTTTCTATCATTTTTTTAGTTAAAAACTTGCAATCTTCAGAATGTAAATAGTCGTTTCTGCTCTAAAAGTTCAAGTTATGCAGTGCACAGTCCTCAAAATTAATGAACATCAGAGTAAATTAATGGATTCACAATGTTTTCGAACTTGTTGTAGAAATTTGCTGTGAATAATACAAATACATTTTGATTATTGATGTGATTTTAAGGCGGCATGGTAGCCAGCTGGTAAAGCGTTGGCCTCACAGTTCGGAGGTCCCGTGTTCGATCCCGGACCCGCTTGTGTGGGGTTTGCATGTTCTCTGGCACTCCACTTACCTCCCACATCCCAAAAACATGCAACATTAATTGGACACTTTAAATTGCTCCTAGGTGCGATTGTGAGTGCGGCTGTTTGTCTCCACGTGCCCCGCGATTGGCTGGCAACCAGTTCAGGGTGTACCCCGCCTCCTGCCCGTTGACAGCTAGGATAGGCTCCGGCGCTCCCCGCGACCCTTGTGAGGATAAGCAGCAAAGAAAATGGATGGATGGATGTGATTTACAATGAGCAAAATTCGATCCATGTTTACATCCATTTTCTACAGTGCTTGTCCACATTATGGTCACGAGTGAGACCAAAGTCACAAACTTAAAACCGGTTGGCAGCCGATCACAATTCTGCAGATAATTTAATCATAATAAAGTGTATTCCCCCCCCCCCATTTAATCAAAATATTTTTTTAAATATTTGAGTTTGCTAGGAGAAAGTACTCAACTTTTAAACATTTCAGAGCTGACTAGGGCATATGATTTAAAACCAATCATCGTGAAGCGAGAGAAAACCCCCGCTTCTACTCATTTCCCCGTTGCCGTCTTGTATGAAATGCTACTATATTTGTGTCAGCGTCGAGCAGGCAATTTCACTCACTCCCGTATTTCTTATCATCCGGTGTTCTCTCTCAAACGCCATTGCTGTTTGCGAACTCGGTAGCTGCGTGCGGCAGCCGTGCTTGTTGTTGACTGCAATGGACCGTGACGGAGAGAACAGAGCATGCTCTCTCTCTCTCTCTCTCTCTCTCCATGGCTGTCTTCACTCCCTGACCATGCTGACCCAGAAGCAATGACACATGCACACGCACACACACGTTTCATCAGCTTAGTGATCCATGACGCTGATCAAGGCCTCCGCACGTCGGCCACAAATGCAGAAAAGTGTGGAGGAAAAAAAAAAGTGAGTCCAGTAGCTGCAGAGCGTGTTGTCTTCTTCATGGTTAAAATGGACACCCATTTTGTGACTTTTATAAAAACCGAGACAAAGTATTGATCCGTCATGAGTAATGATCCCATAGATGGTATTAACATTTTTTTTTTAATGAAAGGAAGGCCAATATGAGCACTGTCATCTCACGGAAAGTGCATGTTGGCTAATCTGTATTTTTTTTGCTCATTTTCTGACTGTACAGTGAATGTCTGTTTTCTACACATTCTGCACGTTGGCCAAGGATGTAGCCAACCTCTTGGTGCCCACTTCTAGGGACTTTGACCCCGAATGCCTTCCTTCCATTTTATTAACAGCGCAGTCAATATTTTAAGTAAAATTTTAACATGGATCGACCATTAACTGAAGTCAGCTAAAGACGTACCATGTGTAATTACGAGGTGAGCCTTTTCACAGTTACAGTAAAAATGGTTAATAATTGTGTGTATTTTGTTATTGGTTATTGCAGAGACATGCCCACGCCTGCTGCTTTGCAATAGTGTCACATTTCCACTTCTATGACCATTGACAATATTCCTCATCTCCGTCAATTGGGAGCCACAAAAAGCCAAAGAAAACTAACGGATGACTCACAAAGCTGAAATCTTGCAACTTTGCTAGTCCATTGATAGTTTCCCAATGTTATGATGAATTTTCAGGTTGAACTCTGTTAGTGGAATGGTTCGTGCCTAGAAAGAGTATCACAGACGCATTATTTGCCTTTAGGATGCTCGTGGAAAAGTACAGAGAAGGTCAGAAGGAGCAACATTGTGTCTTTGTAGACCTAGAGAAAGCCTACGACAGAGTACCGAGATAGGAACTGCGGTACTGCATGCGCAAGTCTGGTGTGGTTGGACCATGATGTTCGCAGATGATATTGCGATCTGCAGTGAGAGCAGGGAGCAGGCGGAGGAACAATTAGAAAGATGGAGGTACACACTGGAAATGGGAGGAATGAAGATTAGCCAAAGTAAAACAGAATATATGTGAGTGAATGAGAGGGGCGGAGGGGGAAGAGTGAAGCTCCAGGGAGAAGAGATAGCGAGGGTGGACGACTTCAAATACTTGGGGTCAGTCAACAAGACAGAGCAACGGTGAGTGTGGTAAGGAAGTGAAGAAACGGGTCCACGAGGGATGGATGGAACAGTTGCTGGAAGGTGTCTGGTGTTCTATATGACAGAAGAGTCTCCGCCAGGACGAAGGGCAAAGTTTATAAAACAGTGGTGAGGTCGGCCATGATGTACGGATTAGAGACGGAAGGAGAACTCCAGAGGCGAGAGTGAGTATATTGGTCGAAGGGTTCTGAGAATGGAGCTGCCAGGCAAAAGAGGGAGAGAGAGAGAGGAAGACCAAAGAAAAAGTTGATGGATGTTGTGAGGGAAGACATGAGGACTATGGGTGTTAGAGAGGAGGATGCAGGAGATAGGCTAAGATGGAAAAAGATGACGCGCTGTGGCGACCCCTAACGGGACAAGCCGAAAGAAAATGAAGGCTCCGTTAGTGTATTAGCAACTGGACATGCAGCAATGTCGCGACTGCAGGAGCGGGAGTGTAATGGTGGGATTCTGCCTCCCTCCCAATGTAAAGAGACAGAGCAAACAAGAGAGAAATGCCGGACCAGATAAAGAATATGGGAACTAGATTTTTTTCCCGCACCATCTTATTTTAAGTAAAGCTCTTTTCCCTGTCAAATTTGTTCCTTCTGCACACTTATCGTTGTTGACCTGGTTCTATAAATGTGTTCACGTGCAAAAACTGACTTAGTTTGGACCGTTATTGGTCGACTACTATCTTTTCAAATTTGTGAGCCAGACCGGTAGTAAACATGCCATCGACTCTACTCAAATGAGGATTTATGTCTACACGAATGCACACGCGTTTGCAGCTCATAACAGTACCTGTGACACACACACACACACACACACACAAACTAGGGCATGCTCTGCCGTAAATACCTTGCTGAGTCAAGGGCAGAGTCAGAGGCATGGGAAAGTACAGTTCAGTTTTCTTCATGTACACAAACGTCAGGAGAGATGGGAAATCACTATTACAGTTTTATTTTTTTAATCCCAGCAGTCACATCCATCAGGTCTATTTTCTCTCATTATAAACGTGAATATTTAGTGCCGGTAGTTGAATTATTTTTAATGACGATGCACGATTGGGAAAAAAGAAAAGTATATTTTTTCCTCGACTGACCCATCGCTCACTCGCCTCATCTTTTTTCGACGTGCACACATGTACGCACTCGCTCTCACACACACTCGGCCGAAATCACTCCTGTAAATGTCCGTAGTGGGCGGAGGCCTCCGAATGACCTCTCCAGCTGGCACACTCTGTTCTAGTATAGTCACTATAGCCTCGCATTGGAGCCGCATCACACATAATCACATTGGACCCGCCTTGTCGGGCCTGTTGTGTCAGATGTGCAAAATACACCAGCTGTCCGGGCACACAAAAATACACGCAGATGCAGGAACGGAAGTGACTCTGTGTTACTTTAGTTTGAAGAATTGCGGCACATTGGATGGGAGTCCAGAAAGAAGGTTCTGGATCCAAATGTGTGCCATTTCTGCCCTCTCCCTGATGTCTGGATGGGTTCAATCTAGCTCGTCGAGCTTCCTCTCATAGTAGAAAAATGTTGGAGATGTGAATTTGTTGTGAATATACTGTCATCCTATTAATACAAAGATGGTAATGCACGGTGTCGATCCATACTTTGACAAGTTCACACATGCGCCCAGTATTTAATTGGTACATATGCACACTACTACTATAAGAAAAAAAGCTAAACATCGCTGTTCAAATGCCATTTTTATGGAAAAACGAGGCCAGGATAAATGTACCATATTTTCCGCACTATAAGGCGCACCGCATTATAAGGTGCATAAAATCGATGCTACAGTAGAGGCTGGTCTTACGTTATGCATCCATTAGATGGTGCTGCACTAAAGGCACAATATTGATCCATATATAAGGCTCACTGGATAATAAGCCGCACCGTCGGCTTTGGAGAAAATTAAAGGCTTACAGGTGCGCCTTTATAGTGCGGAAAATACGGGAAAACAAATCAGGAACCATAAATGTGACCCCTGAGTTGGGTGCATAGATTGTGAGTTTTAGATTCAGGTCCTAAAAATAATTTATTAGCAATCAGCAGGTTTTAATATAGATTCTTACTGATATTGTTGATCATAATTTTTTCATTTTGTTTTATTTTAAACTCGACTCCAGCACGCAAGGCTTGGAAAATGGATGAATGGATGGTTTTCGATTCAGGGTAAACCAAAATGAGACAGGCAACTATATCAATGACCTCATGAAATATTTGATGTTCTTGCAGACACAGACTGTTCAAGAGGCTCTGCAGAGGACGCTGAAGTTTTACAGGCAACAAGAGATCAGGTAGATTGTTCTTGGTTGTCTTTTTTCCATGTTCAACTGCTTGATATCTCACGTGTTGCCTAGCTGCTGCTTGACAGCTTTTCTTTGCTACCTTGTCTCTCTCTCGCATGCGTGTACACAAAGAACACAAGTTCGGAAGTGAACTGCTTGCATTCTGTCTTTTCTCTTTGAACAAACAAAACACTGACCGCTAAGAAGCACAACTGGACAAAGAAACATGGGCTATGAAAGCAGAGAACAGTCCAGCAATCAGGCCTGAAAGAAACCAGGAAACAAAATACAAAACAAATCGATGAGCCAATGAGGAGCACCCGGACAAAGACGCAAGTGGCTGGAGGGAACTGATTGGTTGACAAAAAGGGCTGACGGAAAATGTGACGAAGACACAAACGAAAATACTTTCAAAACCAATTCAGACAAAACAAATCTTGACAGGATGAAAAATGGAAAGACAGTTGGTCCTGATGGTATACCTGTGGAGGTAGGGAAGCAAATTTGGAGAGGTGGCTGTGGAGTTTTTGACCAACTTATTCAATATTGTGATATGCAGTGAAAGCAGGGAGCAGGTAGAGGAACAATGAGAAAGATGGAGGCATGCACTGGAAAGGAGAGGAATGAAGATTAGCCAAAGTAAAGCAGAATATATGTGCGTGAATGAGAGGGGCGGTGGGGGAAGAGTGAGGCCGCAGGGAGAAGAGATAGCGAGGGTGGACGACTTCAAATACTTGGGGTCAACAAAACAGAGCAATGGTGAGTGTGGTAAGGAAGTGAAAAAACGGGTCCAAGCGGGGTGGAATAGTTGGCGGATGGGTAGAAGAAGAGTCTCTGCTAGCATGAAGGGTAAAGTTTATGAAACAGTGGTGAGGCAGCCCATGATGTACGGATTAGAGACGGAAGGAGAACTCCAGAGGCGAGAGAGTGAGTATATTGGTAGAAGGGTTCTGAGAATGGAGCTGCCAGGCGGAAGAGGGAGAGAGAGGAAGACCAAAGAAAAAGTTGATGGATGTTGTGAGGGAGGACATGAGGACAGTTGGATGTTAGAGAGGAGGATGCACGAGGTAGGCTTAGATGGAAAAAGATGACACGCTGTGGCGACCCCTAACAGGACAAGCCGAAAGGAAAAGAAGACCCAGAGTAGGTTAAAATGCATTTCAATTTTGACAGACCTATGAATGACGGCTAACTCAATTGTTAAATGGCATTTAGTTACAAGATATACATAACTCACACGAAGGTTTAATATATTTTATGACTCATACTTTAATCATATCTGGTATCTTGCTGCCGATATCTAGTCATTGTTTTTTTTCTCTTTCAGGTTTCCCGATTCTGGTACGGAGGACCGGCAACGCGAAGGTAAAGACGAGAAGTGCCCATTTCTAGAAAATTCTGGTTCAGAAGAGGATGTTCTTCAGATCCTCCAGTACATGGCCACCATACTGGGTAAGACGTATGTGTGTGGCAGAAGAAACGCTCCAGTTTATGCGACATGCAGTCGGTTATTTCATGAGTTAAATGGAATTTATGGATTTCATTATCCCGCCATTCCTTTTCTTGTATCCCACTGAAGGAAACCTGCATGCTCAAATTATGGTTTGTGCTCTCCACTTTCATTTATGTTTTTTTTTTTTCCACGTATTATTCACTTATACTACTACACCTGAGACACTCAATCAGATATCCTTTATCAGGGATTTTCCTCTAACTGAACCCAACCCATCATTGTGAACATCGCCTAAAAATGTATTGTGGTTTTTTTGGGGGTGGGGTTTTTTTTTTATTTTTTTTTTTACATAAACCAATTATGTAGACTAGATAACCCAAAAATTAGTATGATGCAGAATAGTTGCGCACCGCTGTAATCCTAATTGAAAATTAAATAATGAATACTGGTCTGACAGTGTCGGGATGCAATCCCTTTGAAATAGAATCCCCAACAGCAGTATCATTTGCGGTTGTTCACGAGTGCTCTTTTACGGTTTTGATTGATTTTCCAGATTTTATTGGGATCAAGTGTCACTTTTTATTTTTACTCTAAGTGCTTGATCTTCTTAAGAAGTCAGTACCCGTGCGACAGGATTATTTCATTTCATCCATATTAATTCTTTTCACAAAAGCTTTCATATTTGATGACGCTGAGAATGGATTTTCTTTGGTTGGTATGCTTTAAATAATGCCAACTAAAGGTGTCAGAAAGAAAAAATATAACATGTGCTCCAGTTAAATAATGTAGAAAGACAGCAAACCAAAATGCAGGCCTTACTGTTTTGTTTTTGTCAAATGTGTGGTTGGATGTGTTTGGTGTGGAGGAATTGGAAAGCCATGATGAATTTGAGGGGAAAAAATAGAAGCGTGCTTGTAAGCCGGGCCATCTCGCCCATCTTCCGTGACCTCTGACCTCACAAATGTTCTTCCGGATGATTGGATCAGAAAACAAACGACTCCACATTTTCATGCAATTTCCGATGTGCCAATGCTTATCGGTTTTTCAGTGTCCGACCCGGGCTGACGCCTTGTGTTTTGTGTCCTCTCGCCCTCGTTCAGGAGTACCATTTTTTGAGCTGCGAGAGCATTTTGGCGAGGAGTTCTTTGGCCTGTGCTTTGAAGAAAATGAGCGCGTGCTCAGGGCCGTAAGTGGGAGCCTCCAGGACTTTTTTAATGGCTTTGATGCCATTTTGGAACACATTCGCACGTCCACGGGTCGCCGCGCCTCATCGGAGAGCCCTTCCTTTCAGTGCAAGGACCCCAACGAGGAAGAGAAGGGCCGGAGAAAATTGGGCAAAGTTGGAGAGCAAGGATCACAAAATGGCCGGGGGAAGTTGTTGCTCCTCCATTGTTTCAATCCTGCCCCTGTGGTAGGGTTGATCATGCCCGGGCTCATCAGAGCAGTTTCCAGACGGATCTTTCATTCAGAAGTGGAAGTCGAAGAAGTGCCCCCGCTGACTCCTTTATTGCCCGAAGAAGACGCGCGTCACAGCTACGGTGATTCCACCACAGGAACTCCAACTACATCCCCACCTGGCTCCCCCTCCTCCTCTCCTTCTCCGCCCTCCACTTTCCCAACCACCGTCCTGACGGTTTGCGTGTCCTTCCAAATTCAGGAAATGTTTCCTCCCTACTCCCTTCAAAACGCTGCCCCCGTGATTACCAGGAAGGCCTCCCGTTCTCTTTCAACCAATCCTAATGATTTACGCATCGGCCTGGCCACATTTTGCCGTGCCTTTCCGTTTCACCTTGTTCTCGGCCCTCGGATGGAACTCCTGCAGCTTGGCGAGGGATTGAGGAGGCAGGCTCGCATCGAGCCTCATCGGACTCTCTTGTTCAGGGACTGCTTTGAGATCGTCTCACCCAAGATGGAGGCTTCGTTCCAGGGGATTCTACTGAGGCTGGCATCCCCTTTTACCATCCGTACAAGACCAGACAGCTCGCAATTGGGCACCGCAGAAAAGGTAGGATAACCGAATGCGTCTTGCTTCTCAAATCCAGTTTTTTCACTCCACACTTGCTGTAAAATTAGCAAAAGCAATCATTCTTGTGGTCAGTCGTTTTTGTCACATTAATATGAATTTCAACAGTAGAAAAATAGGATCAGAGTTCTTTTTTTTTTTTTATGTTCTGAGTTACAAAAGGTTGCTTGTCAGTGTCAGCTGCCTCGCTAACCCCTCCCTGGTCATGCCCCGAGCCATCTATGAGGTCTCCAAGGTCTGGAGGCCACTCACTCGCTCATTTCCGTCGTGCCAGTTGGCTTACGGGGCAGCAACAAAGTCTCTCCACTGCTGTCGGTATTGCAGTTATTCTTCTTTCCATCTGAGACAGACGTTTGCTTATCATTGAGCTCGACAAAGTGATGCGCTACGTAGGAAACAAGTGTGATTTTGCCTCGCTTCCAACATTGTCTAGCAGTCTTAAGACGTGCTTTGGCTCACTTCCACATTGGCAAACAAACTTGCAAGTATGGCTAGTAGTGGAGTACTGGAATTGAAACGTGCTTAAGGTCCCACTGTCATGACATGGATGATTTTTATTTTGTTATTAATGAAAAAACGGCAGCCAGTATGGACCCATCCGTTTTTTCACCACAAAACATGATTTTGACATATGGCTTTTTGTAACTCCCGCCATGAAAATCCTCTCGAGGGATTTGTTTTCGAGAAGAACCAGGAAGTGACGTTTAGTGCAGTAGCGCACTCAAGGGGACTCGTTTCTTTCTATTAGTTTTACCTGCCTGAAGGTAGGTCTTTGTTCCTTCAATTCGTTTCCGTGTCTCATAGTAGGTGGGCGGACTAGCCGCCGCCAAAGCCATGCCTCGTGGACGACGGGGACGGTTTCAGCCGGGGTGGCTCATAAATACTGTCTGGGAGTCTGTTGTTAGTTAGAAGTGATCCGCATATCATCTAAATATGGCTCAAAACGATAGGGTAATATTGCCTCGACTGTGAGACCTTCGCTTCTTCAAAACGAGCTTTCATGTCTGAAGGGGCGTGTCCCATAGTAGGGCCCACAGCGTGTTTTCAATGGCGAATGTCCGGTGTGACATCACGGACAGCAGATGCAGCCAATATGGCGACCACTTAGATGTCGAATGACACTTCCGCAACTTTGCGCATGGATGACACGCTCTCCGCTTATATATTTTTTTTCCGGATAGACATTGAAGTGAATAATAATATGTATAATAATTATATGTATTTTGCATTTCAATATTTATTTTAGAATGTTTCTAGGGATGACACTTGGGCTTTAAGAACCAATGGTTTCGGGTCGGGGGGGGGGGGGGGTAATGCAACCTGACCTATGAGATACAAATGTCACCCAAATACAAAACACAACTGTCGCCTATGTCTTGATTGTTTTTAGACAAGAGTAATTGTAATTTGACACAAATCAGATTTAAAGTTCTTAATAAATACTACATCTGAACTGAACAAAACATTGATAACGACATGTACAAAGCTATTATCATACTAATATTCTGGTAACCTGTTCTATTACATGCTGCTGGTGACAAGCAGCACAACTTGGGGTGGGGAAAAATTTCCCAAAGGAGAATGAAACTATTGAGCATTCTGATGAAACTCATTCGGTTACGTATTACACCCGCAGGACTGTTGCGGGTGGACTGAGGTTTGCATTGACTCGGACTCGCCATAAATCAATTTGGTTTGCATGCTTTATCCAGTTCTTTATTGATTTGATCAGTCAGCCACAACAACAAACGCAGTGAGGAGGACTGATATGTAGAAAGCCCATTAGCGTTGACGTTGTGGAAAGCATAAAAACACCATTCAATGAATACCCTACAAACACAAAATATTTAATGTTCAAACTGCTGAACGCTATTGTTAGGTTCCAAATATGTCTTTTTTTTTTTTTTTTTTTAAATCACATTTCAAAACAAGCTAGAGCAGCAAAAGAGGAATGCTGTATATTTTTGGAAACTACTACTACTACACAGTATATTGTACACAATTTACTAGTGATTATTTTTTTTCTTTTGTAGCAGATTCAGTTGAGCATAGGTTGAAATGTATTTGCAAATTTGTCTTCAACTCTTACTTACTTTTTACACATTGTCCAAAGTTCACAGGCGAGCACGAAAAATCACACGCATAAAATTTGTTACGAGTACACACACCCGCAACTTTATATCTGCGGGCATGACTGACCACACCTGTACATTTTTCAAATGTGAGTGACTGCATTTGTTTTTTTAAGTCCACCATTATGCAATGATGTAAAACAATGATTTTTTTTTTTAAGCAGTGTTCCCCAAGCAATTACAACAAAATTTTGCAAAACAGCATCTGCAGAAATTTCTAAACCCTGTACTGGACTGTTTTAAGCAACACTTTAGCATTTATTAGGAATCAGAGTCGGCTTTAATGGTGAGGCCCCGTAGCTCAGTGGTTAGAGCACTGGTTTGGTAAACCAGGGGTTGTGGGTTCATATCCCACTGGGGCCTCCACTCCCTGAGAAGGGTTGCGTCAGGAAGGGCATCCGGCGTAAAAATTGTGCCAAACGTATATATGCGTCCATCTGAGATGATACGCTGTGGCGACCCCGAAAGGGACAAGCCGAAAGAAACACACAGAGTCGGCTTTAATGGCCAAGTCATCAGTAATGTGCTGGAAGAGTAGTGACAAACTGTTCCTGCATCCCCCTTTTTTGACTTACAGACCATATTTTTCTTTTGGGAAGGTCAGTTGATTGACTGCAAAATGTTTTCATGGATTAAATAGCCATTAATCTTCATATATTTATGGTTTGCATGTAAAGTACTTGACTGAGACTATGAACTTCCATTATTTATTGGTGAGGGATGCAGTTGCATGTCAGTTGTCTGTTTTATTTCTTTTATTTTTATGACTGCGTGTGTAAACCTGTGCGAAATAATAGCAACATTTATTTGACAAAACCTCTTTTATCCAGTTTCTTTTTAAAGGCACAGTTGGTTCAATTTCACTGAAGCAATGACTGGTATAAAACCAGTGAATTGACAATGATTGCATTATTACAGTGGTGTAGTGATTGTGTGAGTTACGTTCGACGTCTTCAAATTGTTTAACCTTTAAGAGAGCACATACATTTTGATTACCGTAATTTCCGCCCTATAAGCCGCAACTTTTTTCACACGCTATCAACCCTGCAGTTTATGCGGTTTTGCGTATAATTTGAGCATTTTTTCTAACGGCCGCAAGGGGGGCATGCAAGTGGAAAAAGTAAGAGTGAGACTGGTGGAATATATGTGCCCAGGAAGTGACTTTTACCGGTCCAGCCCTTTTAGTACTGCACTAGTGTGTTACAGCTGTGTCTCAGTGATTTTTACCTGTGTGTGTGTGTGTGTGTGTGGTGTGTGTGTGTGTGTGTGTATATATATATATATATATATATATATATATATATATATATTTTTTTTTTTTTTTTTTTTTTTACAGGCCCTGTTAGCGTGGCGGTGCTAGCGTTAAACTCTGTGTGCCGTCTTTCTTTGTAAATAACCCGTGTTTCAATGTGGGTTTCAATGTGGGCACTTGCGGCTTTTACACGGCATGTACCAAATGGTATTTCTTTTACAAATATACTGGGTGGGGCTTATAACAAGGTGCGCTCTGTAGGCGGGAATTACACTATGTTTAATGGCAAAGTGTAAATACTAACGGCCGCAAGGGGGGCACGCAAGTGGAAAAAGTAAGAGTGAGACTGGTGAAATATATGTGCCCAGGAAGTGACTTTTACCGGTCCAGCCCTTTTAGTACTGCACTAGTGTGTTACAGCTGTGTCTCAGTGATTTTTACCTGTGTGTGTGGTGTGTGTGTGTGTGTGTGTGTGTATATATATATATAATATATATATATATATTTTTTTTTTTTTTTTTTAACAGGCCCTGTTAGCGTGGCGGTGCTAGCGTTAAACTCTGTGTGCCGTCTTTCTTTGTAAATAACCCGTGTTTCAATGTGGGTTTCAATGTGGGCACTTGCGGCTTTTACACGGCATGTACCAAATGGTATTTCTTTTACAAATATACTGGGTGGGGCTTATAACAAGGTGCGCTCTGTAGGCCGGGAATTACACTATTGTTAATGGCAAAGTGTAAATACTAGCATATCGGCAGCCAAAGATGGCATAATTACCGGTGATAATTTAATTTTAAAATGAACCCCGTCACGTTATGACATTCGGTTGTACAAGGGACAAAGTAGGGAACACACACTCATCATCTGATAATTGGCAGACCAAAAGCGACGCACTGGAGTTGTCTTCCCTCGCTCCCACACTCCACGTGGTTCCTGCCGAGGTTTCAGTCTAAATCTGTCAACCGTCAGCAGCTGCATGCATTTTGCAGAGCAGATTGTTCCTCTTGTGCGTTGCTAAACACGTCTTGCGTGAGCAAGGCGAGAACGTCGAACGGAGAGAAAGGAGAGGGATGGGCTGACATTTTCACGAGAAAGGGCAGCAAGAGAGGGCGACAGGCCAAAGTAAAGAGTCTGACACTCCCCCGATGGCGCACTTTGTGTTGTGTGCGTGTGGCCGTGCGTCTGTGTAGTACATTTTCAGTTAGATGTCTAAACTTTTGTCACCCAGGGACATCAGCGGTGTGAGAGACATCCAAAGCCCCGCTGTAAAGGTCAAATCCCACTTCACTCTGCCCCTCCCTACTTGTGTACCATTAAACACAAGGTGGACTGGGGTGGGGGGGACTACACAGAGGTCAAATACATCCCACAGAGATTCAGTACTACGGTACAACGGCGGGACGTAGATTTCGTGTTTTTTCATCAAGGGTTTTAAGATTTGTTGACAGATTCTTCCAATATTTTGAGATATTGTACATACACAATTGAGCACAACACAATGGTGTTTATATCCATTTGTAATATTTGTAATGTGTTTTGAGAAACACTAGTGGACTGTCTTTGCAATTGTTAAATACCCCCTAGTTTAGTCGAAATTTAGTTCAAATTTCTTTTGCATTTTAAACTAGACAAATTGTCAGTTTGTTACAAATAATTTAGAATAACAGCTTCAAAGAGATCCAAATGTTTTGATTCTCGAAGGTAAACTAAAGACTAAAGCAAATTTTCTTGGTGAGATAGAGTAAGTACCGTATTTTCCGGACTATAAGGCGCACCTAAGGGCCTTTAATTTTCTCAAAAGATGGCAGTGCGCCTTATTATCAGGTGCGCCTTATATATGGATCAATATTGAGCCTTTAGCGCAGCCCATCTAATGGATGCATAACGTAACCCCAACCATGACTGTAGCGTCTATTCTATGCGCCTTTCAATGTGATGCAGCTTATATATGAAAAAAGCTTTAAAATAGGCCAGTCATCGAAGGTGCGCCTTATAATGTAGTGCGCCTTATAGTGCGGAAAATACAGTACTTTCACCTCAGTACAGTGAACGCTGGCAAAATTTCACACAGGTACGTCTCCCTAAACTGCAATTAACAAAAAGTCAAGTACCCACAGATCATATTTATTCATAAAACAATTTTACATTACGATATCTATAGTTAAGACATTAGAGTAGTGATGGTATTATGAGTTTTAGTTTGGTGAGTTCCAGCTGAAGGTCCATCATTCTGGGGAAAATTAAAATGGTTACACAGACAATCAATTCCATGAACGTTAATTCAACGATATTAAAGACTCTGTAAATTGTACATATTTGAAAATAATTGCTGAAGATGTAAAAGACTGGAAGGTATGTCACGGTAAGTGGTGGAGATTTAACAAACTTTTTTCCCCACAATTCCTCTTTTCCTGATTTTTTTGGCACAGTTAAATATGCCTGCCCAGTGACATAATTGTGTGAAACAATTACCTCGGCTTTGTTGTGGTTTAATTGAAGAAAAGTATGGCTCACCCAGTTATTTAGCAACTGTCGGATGATCAGGGCTTTGTGAGCATCCGCGTTGCCCAGCCACAACTCTCGTCTCTTCTCGTGCAGCGAACAAAAGAATTACCGCATCATGTTTTTTGTTGACGTGCTAGTTGCTCGTCAAGCCCTCGTTGAAAGGCTGTACCGTAATTCCCAGCCTACAGAGCGCACCTGGTTACAAGCCTCACCGAGTACTTTGTCAGAGATTTGTGAAGGAAATACCATTTGGTACATACATACGCCGCAGCTGTGTAAAAGCCGCAAGTGCCCGCATTGAAACACGAGATATTTACAAAGAAAGACGGTACACAGAAAGAGTTCAATGCTAGCACAGCGCTAACGGTAGTACTAACGCTAGCGCCGCACTAATGCTAACAGGGCCCGTTAAAATATAACTTACCAGTAAATATCACTGAGACATGGCAGGAAGTGACTTTTACCAGCGCTAACAGTGCTGGTAAAAGTCACTTCCTCGGCATATATATTCCACTGGTCTCATTCTGACCTTTTCCGCTCGAGTGTCCCCTCGCAGCCGTTAGGAAAAAAAAAATGCACAAATTAGCCGCATCACCGCATGAACTGCAGCGTTTATAGCATGTGAAAAAAGTCGCAGCTTGTAGGCCGGAAATTCCGGTTGTTGTAGTGAGCGATTTGGGTTTGAAATATATCTTTTGTGATCCCAATTCTGGATTTTTTTTTTCCGACACACTTTGCATCCGGTGTCTCCCTTCCCTGATTGTACATCTGCGTGGTCTTCCGGATTGCTGTCTTGCTAAACTAGAAATTTGTATTGTAATTGTAATCGGTTAAACACTGTGATGCCATGTCGTGGCAGCCCGTGTAGCTGTCTGCAAATATGTATTCTTTGTCGAGAAGCCCCGTCATGCCACTCTTGTGTAGTAACGTGCATTCACCTGCATGTATGAATATCAAGTAGTAGTTGACACGGCTCGTTCCGCGTCTTCCTGGGTTTCCGCTTGGAACCCGAACCCCGTGTGGTCCGGGCTCCGTGTGACTTGACGGTCGCATATGTTTTTGACGTGGACGTTTCTTGGGAAAGAGACACCTCCCTGGTGATTGTGTGTTTGTGTAAAGCGAAATATGACTTTTGCGTATGTAACGCCGAGTGTATGTATTATGCAGACAGAGGAGAGCCTTGCGCTATAAATAAAACAGCTGCAGTGTGCTCACCGGCGGAATAATCTATCTGACACTCCGGAGAGGGGATGCTTCGAGAGAGAGCGTGTGAAAGGCAGGTGAAGATAAAGAGATAAATTAAATAGAGGGAATAAACAAGGATGGAGGCTGGCCAAAAGAACTCACGTGGAGCGAAAGGTTATGGGGTCAATGAGCTCTTTTCCAACATGCCTTTGCTGGTATTCATATTCTAATCGGGTATGATTGTCTGTGTTCATCTCCTGAGGTGATCTGCCGTGATGCCAGTTTAATCTCAACGCCGGGAAGATGCGTTACGCTTTGTCAAAAAGCGTTTGCAGACCGAGCTTTACGACGACATACCAGAAAGCCGTTTTGCAACCAAGTGAGGTGTTTGTTTCGTATGAGAGACGCGTACATGCGCACAAGCGCTCGCCCTGTATTCGTAGTCTGAGGACATCGAGATGGACGTATGTTTATTTAAATAGGGCACCAGTTCACCCGCTTTTTAAAAGCTTTTTCCCCTCCATACAAGCCGACATGCATTATACATTAATCCTTACTTAAAGGCTTTCCTCTTGTCGAAACCACAGAGATCCTATGTTGCTATAATTATCTTTTGTTGCACAACATTTGGTTTCGGAATGTGTGCAAAAATGCAAGCAGGACGTTTTTTTTTTTGTCCCCCCCCAAATGAAATTAGGAAATGACGGGATGACCAATTTAGAACAGCGGGAGGAAAAACTTCCGCGTAACTTCATCTATGTCTTCTTTGTCATTTCACGGCCAGGTCATGGAGTTGAAAGGTCAGATGATCCACGTGCCAGAGTCTTGCTCTCTGATGTTCCTGGGCTCACCCCGTGTTGACAAGTTGGAGGAACTTATGGGCCGAGGCCTCCACCTGTCAGACATCCCCATCCACGATGCCACGCGGGACGTCATCTTGGTCGGGGAGCAGGCCAAAGCTCAGGACGGCCTCAAGAAGAGGATGGACAAGCTCAAGGTAGAATGGCAGCTGCTTATTTGATTATCGAGTGTTAAGACGTCATCTGTCACACTATTATTTTATCAACCACCAGACAATTATACAAAGATGTTAGCCGCTGTAAATAAAGAAATGTTCAAATGATAAATCATGCGTCCTTCATGACGCATGATGGACGTGAGTTACAGTTTCACCATAAGAGACTAAATAGAGCCCAGTTGGCAGAGTGCGTTCCGTTATTCTACTGTAGTGTTGTGCTCAGGACCACACTCACCGTGACCAATATTTTTGGAAGTCGAGATCGAGACAAGATAAAGACCATAAAAACCCAGACAAGCTTGAACCGTTAAAGGCATGAAAAACATGGTGTCTGCAACTCTTTCAAAGCACACTCACGGACATGCAAAATATCAAATCTTCACAATTTTTGCAAAAAACAAGAACAACCCCATTTATGTATTTAAAAATGAAGATTTAAAGACCCTTGTTGCATTTAAGCAACGTAAGAAACTGGGGTGGAGGGGCATTACGCCAGTCACTGTAATTTGAAGGGGGCCCGAGCGCCATCGCGCTTGCTAATCTGCACAGGCGAGCCCGAAAAATCACGCACATAAATTTACAAGTACCGTAATTTCCGGCCTTCACAGCACGCCTAGTTACAAGCCTCACAGAGTACATTTGTAAAGGAAATACCATTTGGTACATAGATCCGCCGCAGCTGTGTAAAAGCCGCAAGTGCCCATATTGAAACATGAGATATTTAATAACACGGTACACAGAAAGAGTTTAATGCTAACGCTAACAGGGCTAGTTAAAGTAAAACTTAGCGTAAATATCACCGAGACACGCCAGTAACACAGCAGCGGTAACAGGGCCGGTAAAAGTCACTTCTTCTGCACATATTTAACACCGGTCTCATTCTTAACTTTTCCGCTCGAGTGCCCCCTTGCGGCCGTTAGAAAAATGCACAAATTAGCCGCATCCGCGCATAAACCGCAGGGTTGAAAGCGTGTGGAAAAAGGTCACAGCTTGTAGGCCGGAAATGACAGTAGAAATACTCAGATATTGAAAGGCGGCGTTTATTTTGTGTAGTTTTGACATTAATTTACGTTTTTATTTCATAAACGTTGGAAACAAAACAAGCCTGCTCCTGAACAAATCAGTATTCACCCGGAAACAGGAAATGCAAGTTAACCGTACTGAGCGTGTTTTGAAGTGATACCGAAAAGCACATTTTCCGAGCTTCTTCACGTACCGCGCGCGCATTTACGTCGAAAGTCATCAATGTCATGAGCCATGTCGGAGGAAATTCAGTTACACTGAAAACATTTCTGGGATATAACACAGGTAATGTTTCAGTATCTATGATTTACTTTGACTTAATCTAAGTTCTAACGTTAGTCTGTCCACATATCTCAAAGCAAACTACATTTATTAATGTCTTTAAAATTGTCTGTCCCAGTCTGTGCAGTGTCAATAAATTATGATTATGGTATTAGGTAACAACTACATACTCGGGTATAACAACTAAGTAAGTTATTTTAAGGTCTTGAGACCCGCAGCTTCATATCTGCGGGCATGACTGACCACACCCGTACACTTTTCAAATGTGAGTGACTGCATAACGGGGCTGGTAAGATTTGTCACGACTGTAACTGTAAATTGTGCTTATCCTCATTACATGAAGGACAGCATCTCGGTGCAGAAAATCCAGAGTCCTGTCAGACCGAGACAGCGAACAAGAAAAATACTTTTGCGAGTGGAGTCCAGACAGGACCAAGATCAGTCTCGAGTCACAACGCTACGTTGCTCCTTATGAATATAGAATCCTTGCTCTGTTGCGGCGTTCCCAGCGTCCACCTCTTCCCCCGAGCAACTCCAAATCTGTTGCACGGCTCCTGCTGATGAGTCAAATCTCAACGTTGCCAGACTTGACTGGATGAGCGCAGCTCTCGGGACTCGCTCTTATAATTTGCTTTCAAAGCATCCATGAGCAAGTCACTGGGTCCTGACCCAATCCGTGCATCTGCTCTGTTCATCATCTCTCGCTGCTACGACTCCCCCAGGCCACTCTCATAAATAGATGGATTTCACTCAAGTTGCCTGGATGAGCAGTGGTAGCGCACTACATCAGACAGACTCGGAGGAGCACGCCCACACGCAAATAATCGTAAGCAGAGACACACAAAAATAGATCAGATCAAACAAGCAGATACACGCACATGTGGTTTTTTTGTTTTTGTTTTAGTCCGGCGCAGTACTCCCACATCCCAGCATTACCGTCATCAGCGCCTTCACCGGAGCACGACACCCCGAACAAAACCTGTTAGTCCAGGGGTGTCAAACTGATTTTTCTCACGGGCCACATTGTTGTGCCACTTTCCCGTCAGAGCGCCGTTAGGACCGCGAAACAAAAATATTCAGTCGTCATCTCGTCATATTTACTTCATCAATTTATGAACTAGTTTTGGAATCACAAATCTAGGGTAATGTGTTTTTCAACTATATAAAAATGCTTGTAATATCTCAACTTTAGCCATCCATCCATCCATCCATTTTCTTTGCCGCTCATCCTCACAAGGGTCGCAGGGAATGCTGGAACCTATACCAGCTCTCAACAGGCAGGAGACGCATCGAGACAAACAGCCGCACTCACAATCACACCAAGGGGCAATTTAGAGTGTCCAATTAATGTTGCATGCTTTTTTGAGATGTGGGAGGAAACTGGAGTTCCCGGAGGAAACCCACGCAGGTACGGGGAGAACATGCAAACTCCACAGAGCCAGGATCAAACCCGGGACCTCAGAACTGTGAGGCCAACGCTTTGCCAGCTGAGACACCGCGCCGCCCCCTTCCCCATACTATTGAGTCCATTTGAGAAAGCAAGTGGTTGTGCGCATTTTCCCCATACATACTGCCTCAAATGTTGGCACAGGCGGGCCCGGGATTGAACCCAGGACCTCAGAACTGTGACGCCAACGCTTTACCAGCTGAACCACCGTACCGCCCGCCTCAACTTTATCATTTATGATATATGACAATTTTGCTGCAGATTTTTACAAAACTCATGCAAATTGACACGCCAGATTTGGCCACGCGTGCCACATAATATCATGTAGCGGCCTGAGTCTGGCCCCCGGGCCTTGAGTTTGACACCCGTGTGTTCGTCTTTTTTTTTTTTTTTTTTTCCCTAACCTCCTCTTCCGCCTCTTGCAGGCCACATTAGAGCGCACTCACCAGGCCCTGGAAGAGGAAAAGAGGAGAACCGTGGACCTCCTTTATTCCATATTTCCGGGGGACGTGGCCCAGAAGCTGTGGCAGGGTCAACCGGTGCCCGCTCGCAAGTTCGACGACGTCACCATGCTGTTCTCCGACATCGTGGGCTTCACCGCCGTGTGCGCGCAGTGCACGCCCATGCAGGTCATCTCCATGCTGAATGAGCTGTACACTCGCTTTGACTACCAGTGTGGCATTCTGGATGTTTATAAGGTTAGTAGACCCCCCCCCCCCCCAAAAAAAAAAAAAGGTTTGTTTGGGTGAGCCATAAAAACACTCTCCTCTTTCACACAAGAGATCGTGCATAATTGGCGCATTGCAGACAAACATGTCATTGACGTGGCAACCCGCAATCAGATAATTACGCGGGACAGCTTCAGCACCGGTTTATAGCGCTTATGATTGCTTCGAGCACGACAGGGGTGGAGGAGTGAATGTTAGAGAGTTAAACCTCAGCCCCCTCCTCTCATCATTGCAATGTCCTGGCGATGTGGAATAATCGAAGCTGGAAAATGAATACCCCCATTCTACGTTGGGGTTGTTTATATAAAACTGTGACAGGAAAAAAAAGATGGCAAAAAGCCTGCTTTTACTGACAGTGTGAAAAGAGCTACCTTGGGTTGTTAAGTTAGTCTGACATCTTCAAAAAATAAAAAACAGAACCGTTACTTGCCTAATTATTTTTTTTTCTCATTTATTTATTTATTTAAGCCTTGAAACAATTTAATTGTTCACCATATTCCATTATTTCTCCTTTTTTTGTTATGGTACTTCTCCTTTTAAGCAAGTAATACATGTATATGTGCAGTGAAGATAAATACGTGTATTTGATAGAACACCAACAGATGGACACAATGAAGAAATTGTGGCAGCCATATGTATTGACATTGCCATGGTTACGGTCTAAATGCCTTATCCGCTGGAACGCTTAAATGAAAGCCGTTATCCTCCCTTTTTCTTTTTTTCTCGCGTTGTGGTCCTCTTCATCCTGTTTAAGATACGTAGGTTTGGCTTAAAGATAGAATGAATGATGGAGCAGCAGTCACTGATTTGTAAGGGCTTGGAAGTTCTTTTTTTTTTTTTTAATTTGTAAACGAAATGTAAAAATGGAAATTGTTGGAGAGATTCGAGTCTGCTTCCTTGCTATTGCCGAGGTCCCCTTGAGCAAAATACCACCTGGATGGAGGAGTGTAGTACTTACTGCTTGTGTGACCCTTTCACTATGTCATGTGTCCTTGTGTGTGTGGTGTGCAACACAAATTATATACAGCATAGAATAAATTTAATTTCCCCCTTTGGGATTCTAATCAGTGCAATAAAATGAAAAATGATGCATTTGTCTATATAGTTTATTGTTAACATAACTTTTAAAAGATTTTTTATTTTTTACAATCAATGCAATAATTGTAATTTGAAGCCTCGCTGGACACAAAACGGATGTAATCAGTAGGACCGTATTTTCCGCACTATAAGGCGCACCGCATTATAAGGTGCACCTTCAACGACTGGTCTCTTTTAAAACTTTTTCATATATAAGGCGCACCACGTTATAAGGCACATAGAATAGACACCACAGTCGACCCTGGCGTTACGTTATGCATCCATTAGATAGGCTGCGCTGAAGGCTCAATAATGATCCATGTATAAGGCGCACCTGATTATAAGGCGCACTGTCAGCTTTTGAAAAAATTAAAGGCTCTTAGGTGCCCCTTACAGTGCGGAAAATACAGTAGTTGTTGTCTTCAAAGTTTGTCTGTCATCATGAACAGTATATAATTTTACAAACCTGCAAGAACTAAGAGGGTTTTGCTGTCAGCCCCGTACTAAATTAAACTCTCTAAAGTCTTTTTTTGCCTCGAAAAGATTTGTTATAATTGAAAGGTTTTAATCTTCATTTCTCCCCACCCCCCCACACCCTCTACAGATAGAAACCATAGGTGACGCCTACTGTGTGGCAGGAGGTCTCCACAAGAAGGTCGACAGTCACGCAAAGCCCATCGCCCAGATGGCTTTAAAGATGATGGAACTTTCTGAAGAAGTACTCACACCAGATGGAAAACCTATTAAGGTGACTACGGGTACAGTTAAAGTACAAATGAGGACACCTCGTCGCCACGGCTACACAACATTTATGACTTTAACACTGAAATAAGTACCGTAATTTCCGGCCTACAGAGCGCACCGTTATAAACCTCAAAAGCCGCAAGTGCCCACATTGAAACCCACATTGAAAGACGGTACACTGAAAGAGTTTACAAAGTTTTAATACTTTAGCTTAACATAGCAACAACACGGTAGCACGAAGAGGGCTCATTAAAAAAAAAAAACACCCGTGGCAGCTACACAGTAGCAACCCGATAGCACAGCACTAACAGAGCCGGTTAAAAAAAAAAAAGAAAACTACATACTGGTAAAAGTCACTTCCTCGGCACATATATTCCACCTGTCTCGCTCTTACATTTTCCGCTCGAGTGCCCCCTTGCGGACGTTAGAAAAAGACGTGGCAGTAACACAGCAGAAACATGCTTGTGCGGCGCTAATGCTAGCGTGGCCCTAACGCTAGCGTGGCGCTAACAGGGCCGGTTAAATAAAAAGTACTGGTAAAAATCACTGAGACGCAGCAGTAACACAGCAGCAACAAACTGGCACAGTGCTAATGCTAGCGCAGCGCTAACAGGGTCAGTAAAAAAAAAAATAAATACCGGTAAAAGTCAGTTCCTCGGTACATATATTCCACCGGTCTCACTCTTAACTTTTTACGCTCGAGTGCCCCCTTGCGACCGTTGGAAAAAAAATGCACAAATCAGCTGCATCACCGCATAAACCGCAGGGTTGAAAGCGTGTGAAAAAAGTTGCGGTTTTATAGGCCAGAAATTACGGTACACAATTTACCAACCATTAACACGAACATTTTAAAATAACGTTTGGTTGTAATTATCGTCTAAGTATGTGTATTGAGTTAGAGAGACACAGAGAACCACAATTTATTTTTAACTCACTCTGCTGCCAAAATTCAGATAATTTGGCAATAAAGATTTTGAATTAGGGTTAACACATAACCTCAAATTGTGGTAATTTCATGAGTACACCCGAAGTAACATTGTCTCTCTTACAATTCCAACAATATGAGGCCCGTCCGCCTGCAATGAAATTGTTCACGATCACATTTACTGTCGTTTACTTGAGGAGGATTTTTGAAAATAGCAAGAAAAGTGATTGATGCACATTGCTTGCTGTTAAGTGTTTTTCTACAGTACGTGCCTGGTACAAAAACGATCAGATTAACAGCAGGTTAATGTACAACGCGTCCTCTTTGTGTGTATGTTGATGTGCGTGGATTGAATGCGATGAAAGTGGGTTGCTGATTTTAATCCTGTTTTCGTTTTGCGATCGGATGGCCAGATGTCGACGAATGCGGGTTTGGTGACCTCCTGAGGTCGGGCTGCCCATACCCTGTCACAAAACGCATGTACTCTTTACATTTTTATCAAATGCTTTGAACCAAACTCCACGCAGAGTTCAGCCAAAAATAGCCAACGTACGCAGAAAAAAACCATCGCTTGCGCTCGGGTTTCGTGATAGTGTGCTTTCTTTGTGACAGACGCACAATGGTTAAAGGAATAGTCCGCTAAACAATTAAAAACCTTAATCCGATAGGTCACGTTATATGTACTGTACCTTGAAAATTGGAGGTTAATCCGATATCATTTAATGGCGCTTTTATTGGCAATTACGAATTTTCATGGGCACCGCCATTGACTCCTACTATGGGAGACAAACATCTCACCACTGAGTGAAGTGACCGGGCCAATATTATTCTATCGTTTCGAGCCATATTTAGATGATATGCGGATCACGGCCAAACCACCTCCGCGCGGTGGGGATAAAAACAATGCCACCCACAAGCGACCACGACCCCGCAGCCAAACCGCCTCCCCGTCCGATCCACTTCCGCACGGAAATGAGCCACCCCGCAGAAGCCGTGTTGACAAGACCGGCGACTGGCTCGGCATTGTCGACAAGGCCATTGGTGATCCACATGGCCTGCGGAGGCCGTCCTTCTGCACGGAAGCCTTCCGATGTGCACATCGACACGTTTATCACCCCTGATTTACGGATCACGCCCCCACCCAACTATCATTGTTTTTACTAGCTGTATACAAACCTACCTGTCATTTGGAACCCAAGAAGCTCTCGTCCTTTGCACCTGTGCAATCCATTTTTCACGACGAACCGGATCTTTTGGAAAAGTATGAAGCGCGAATCCATCCTCCCAAGAGCAATATCCAGCAATACAACGACATTTTGGCTAACACGAAGAAACAACGAGCTACCTTCCCGCAGGTAAAACTAGTATAAACAGCCCCGTACGTCACATCCTGGTTCTTCTCGAAAAAAATCCCTCGAGAGGATTTTCATGGCGGGAGTTACAAAAATCCATATACGAAATCATAAATCATGTTTTGTGGTGAAAAAACGCATGGGTCCATACTGACTGCCGTTTTTTCATGAATAACATACTAAAAATGATGCATTTCATGACAGTGGACCATTAAACTGTACTGTCTGAATTGTACTGTTAAGCAGCCGTATCCTCTTGTGTAATGCTGCATTTATTTATTTGAGCAAATATTAAGGATATCACAAAGATGAGACTGAAATATTGTGTGTGAGAGAGAGAAGTAGCATCATAATTGCTGATTAACAGACTGCACAGAGGTCCTCTGTGCTTTCCGTTTGTGTGGAAATGGAAAGGCCTTGCCAAGCGCCGTTGGCCTGCACGTTCGCTCGTCCGCTTTCCCCCCTCCGCCGTTGCTCTTCCTCTCGCCGCTTCCTTCCATTTTAACAAGCTAACTCGCGCCTCAGTCGTGTCTTGCTTTTTGTCACAGATTATTTATTTTTTTTGGGGGGGTCTGCCAGCTTTTCTTTGGCCCCCCTCCACCCTTCCTTTTGTGCTTGTCGTTCTCCAGTTCCTCTTGCGTTGGTCCAAAAAGGATGTCACGGTCATAACGCTGGATAAATGCTCGTTTAGCGAGCGCTCTCAACTCCGGCCAAACGCTTGCACTGTTATGCAAACTCACACGAGAGCTTACGGGGAGGGCGAAAAAATAAAAAAGAAGCTCAAATGACCGAGCAATGGAGAGGGTGTGATAGAGATTCGCAGAGAACTACATCCATAAAAACCCAAAATTATTACATTATTACTGCTTCGAGATCAGATTAATAGCGAGCGTGCACAAGTAACTGTGATCCCCAGGGACATATTTTCCATATTTTGAAACCATCGGGGCTTTTCTTGCACTCAACGGTTGGAAACAGAAGTGGATTATTCCATATTTATATTGATATTTTTCCTCTTTTGTGGTGCAGACTCATCCTATTGTAATCCAGATGAAGATACAAACATCATAGCAGACTATTTTTAACACTTTATTGGTATTTTTTTTCCCGACACAATTACCCTCGTATCCCTTTCGGCTCGTATCCTTTTTAATCTTTTGCCATCTAATGGTGTGACGAGGTCTAAATTGTCTCCCGGTCTATCTCTCGCCGTCTTTTCTGCCTCACTACCCCCATCCCCCCTGCTGTTGCCATGGATACCTTGCACTGTGCTGGCACGCAGACGGTCGCGTGGGTTTCCACGGTGATGAGATGCTCTAGTAGATCAGCAGGAATCTACCGGGTTCCGCGGCCTTCCACCCCCCGTCGTCTGTGCACCAAATGCGAGTGAGTCCTCAAGAGGAAGACAATCTCATTTGTATCGAGTGGCCAGTGAATGAAATGGAAGTCGTTAGCCTTTTTCACCATAATCCAAAGTTGAAGTTCTTAAAAGAGTTTTGGAATTTTCCGGGCAAATGTGTTTTAAACGCCACGCGGATTTTTGGAATTGCGTCACCTGAATGCACGGCATCTGCATCTCACACAAGTTGACCTCACTCGACCTCATCTCAGCCAGCATTACATTTGTTTGTCGTTGGAACCCGAGTCGAGCGTTTGACCCGTCGACCGGCTAGCTGCCGATGATCTCGTCGCGTTGTCGGAAAGTAGGCCCCGCGGGTGTTGTCTTACTATTCAACATTACAGTATGAGCTGATTTCATTTTAGACTTGTGTGTGACAGTAAAATTTCATTTGCAAGGAACCCAAAGTGTTGAAAGAGTGCCAACATACTCAGTCACTGCGATTTGACAGGCGCGTATGCACCCGCGCGCCGTCGCACTCGCTAATCTGCACAGTCGAGCATGAAAAATCACGCGCGTAAAATTTGTTACGAGTAAAAATACATAGATGTTGAAAGACGTCGCTTATTTTGTGTAGCCTTGACCAATGTTCCCTCAGAGCTGCGCCACTGCGCAATCGCGCACTTGTCGCACACTCTCAGCGCACATGAAAACCGATCCGGCGCAGTGAACCACAGCCTGAGGGCGGCACGGTGGGTCAGGTGGAAAGCATTGACCTCATAGTTTTGAGGTCCCGGTTTTGATCCTGGACCCGCCTGTGTGGAATGTGCATGTTCTCCCCGTGTCGGGCACTCCAGTTTCCTCCCACATCCCCAAAACATACAACATTAATTGGACACTAAATTGCCCCTAGGTGTGATTGCGAGTGCGGCTGTTTGTCTCGTTGTGCCCTGCGATTGGCTGGCAACCAGTTCAGGGTGTACCACGCCTCCTGCCCGTTGACCGCTGGGATAGGCTCCAGCACTCCCGACAGCCTTGTGTGGATAAGCGGCAAAAAATGGATGGATGGACGGAAGCACAGAGTCTCAGCTGCTACTTCTACTTCCTAGTTTACCCGACACCGCCCCCCTCCGCTCTTAAAGGGGTACACTCATAATTACAAACAACACACACCCGCGACTTTATATCTGGGGGCACGACTGGTGGGCCACACCCGTCCATTTTTCAAACGTGAGTGACTGCATACTGAACTGTATTCTGGACACTTGTGTTTATGCCAATGTTACTTCTAAAATGTGGGTCCACCTTACGAAACCACTTGGTGATGTTCTTCTTTCCTCCCTAGCTGAGAATCGGCATCCACACGGGCTCCGTCCTGGCCGGGGTGGTTGGAGTTAAAATGCCACGGTATTGCCTATTTGGCAACAATGTGACGCTGGCTAGCAAGTTTGAATCGGGGAGCCATCCCAGGTGTATCAATGTCAGTCCTACGACCTACCAGTAAGTGGCATGCATTTTCTCGCACTTGTTTTTGCCTATAAGGGAAGCTACAAAATCTGCAAATAGATTGATTGTACAGTTATAAAGAGCCAGGACGGGTGTATCACTATCAATTTTTTTGTGGTCTTATCACTCATTGCTCAAACATTAAAACATAAATATTACTACACGAGTCACTGTGATTTGACGGGCGCGCCATCGCACTCGCAAATCTGCACAGTCGCGCATGAAAAATCATGTGTAAAATGTGTTCAGAGTAGTATGACGTCGCTTATTTTATGTAGTCTTGACCAATGGTCCGTCTCAGCTGCGCCACTGCGCAATTGCGCACTTATCACACGCTCTCAGCGCACATGAAAACCGATCGAGCGCAGTCAACCACAGCCTTACGTCTTTTTTTTTTTTTTTAACACGGAACCACATGGTCTCTAATAACGAGCTGCTGCTCAGCCTACTTCTACTTCCTAGTTTACCCGTCACCGCCCCCCTCCACTCTTAAAGGGGTACACTCATAATTACAGAACACACGTAACTTTATATCTGCGGGCATAACTGACCACACCCGCACATATTTCAAATGTGAGTGATACACTATATTTCTAAAGACATATATTCCATCCAAACTCCTGATGTCTCACTCCCCTCCTCCTTCAGGTTGCTAAAAGACGACCGATCGTTTTCCTTCGTCCCCCGTTCCCAACTGGAGCTCCCCGAGAACTTCCCCAAAGAGATTCCGGGAACCTGTTACTTCCTCGAGGCGGGAACGTCACACAGCCACGCGTCGTTGACCAGCTCCCGTTCCGCCCCCCCGGCCTCCATGAGGAAAGTGTCCTACAGCATCGGGACCATGTTTCTAAGAGAAACAAGTTTGTAGGCGTCACGCAAACACGACAACGAGACGACGGCGAGAACTGAACGTGTGCGGAGCCGGCGGGGCAGCCAGAAACGCACATCGCGGATATGCAAATGACAGCCTGGGCTCGCTGATGCGGGATTGAAGAACATTCGGAAATTTTCATCCCAGAGGATGAACGTGGGATTAAATCGAGGAGAAAACCAGGCACGCGGAATCGAGCTCCGTTCTGCAGTCTTTTGTGTCACGAGGAGAACTTTTGCAGATGCGGCGGTGGATCGATTCTAAGGATTTTCACGACAAAACCGTGGAGGATCCTCCTCTGCGGCCTACTGTGGAACCGCCCAAGGTCCACCGGTGGACAACAACACACACCTCCTTCCATCCTTTCCAGCTAACCGAATTTTTTTTTTTTCTTGCGAACATTGACGTGCAATTACTACGGCGATTCCCCCCCCCCCCCCCCCGACTATCCAAGAAATATTTGGACGGGGTTGAAGAGAGGAGATAGTTCTTAAAACAGCTAAGAATAGAAAAAAAAATAATGCCAAAAAAAAAAAAAAAAAAACCCATGCTAGAACTCGAGCCTTTTTCTGCTTGTAACTCACAGCAAAGTGCAGTCCGCAACGATGCAGCCATTTCATCGCGGGTCACGTGTTCGGAGGCGACCGTTTGGAAGCGATTCTCAGCTCAGTGCCTTTTTTTAACCGCTCAAATCGGAACTCCCGCGAAGGATTCCAAACGACGAGAGCCGGCGAGGGAGCCGCGTACGCCGACATCGCCGCCGCTCGTACGTCGCGGCCGCTCGCGTCAATTCATTTGAGTCGAGAGAGGACAGAAGAAGAAGGAAAAAAAAAAAAGTGCACTTCATATGTACCAGATACGTATTTCAAACGGCATTTCTCCATTATGTCCACTTCCGCCAATAATTCACAATACAGTTTAGCGCATATGTACATATAATTAACGGCATATGCAACACTGTTCACATTTGCGTATATATTTTGAAGTTTGTCATCTTCATTATAATTCTGTTCTCTCTTCATTTTCCTGCTACATACTTGAAATCTCAGGCCTTCCAAACGTGTCCGTGTAGCTCACTAACATTTATTTAAAAAAAAAAAAAAAATTTAGATGGTCACTTTTTTTTTTTTTTTTTTGTAAATTCAATTGGTGATGACATTATTATAGATTGTTTAACATGCATTAATAACAGCATTAGTTAACTCACAATATATGTTTGGATCCTTTTTTTTCCCACCGACGTGTACTCTGAAGGGGGGGGGGTAATAATCATATAATTGGTTGTTAGCATTTATGCCGATTTCGTTGGAGTAGCTTGGTGAAGATTGCAGAAAAATAACACGATGACAACTCCTCTGACCTTCGTTATTCTGCTTAGTAGGACCAAATGAAACCGGTGAATAGAAAAATTCTCCCATCCCGTTAAAACTGGTTTGGAAAAGTGTCCAAATATGCACAATTAAATCAAGGCGGCACGGTTGCGCAGCTGGAAAGTGTTGGCCACAGTTCTGAGGTCCCGGGTTCAATCCCTGCCCCGCCTGTGTGTAGTTTGCAGGTTCTCCCCGTGCCTGCGTGGGTTTTCTCCGGGTGAGCACTCCACTTACCTCCCACATCCCAAAAACATGCGACATTAATTGGACACTCTAAATTGCCCCGAGGTGTGATTGTGAGTGGGGCTGTTTGTCTCGATGTGCCCTGCGATTGGCTGGGGACCAGTTCGGGGTGTACCGCGCTTCCTGCCCGTTGACAGCTGGGATCGGCTCCAGCACACCCCGCGACCTTTGTGTGAATAAGCGGCAAAAAAATGGATGGATGGACAGAAGCACAGAATCTCTGCTACTCAGCCGCCTTCTACTTCCTAGTTTACCTGACACCGCCCCCCTCGGCTCTTAAAGGGGTACACTCATAATTGGAAACAAGACACACCCGCAACTTTATATCTGCGGGCATGACGGGTGGACCACACCTGTACATTTTTCAAATGTGAGTGACTGCATACTGAACTGTATTCTTGGCACTTGTGTTTATTTCGGCTAATACTTGCACTAACAGTCTTACTTCTAAAATGTGGGTCCACCTTATGGAACCACTTGCTGATGTCGTCCTTGCCTCCCTCGCTGAGAATCGGAATCCACACAGGCTTCGTCCTGGCCGTGTTGGTTGAGGTAAAATGCCAAGGTATTGCCTATTTGGCAACAGTATGACGCTGGCTAGCTAACATTAATTGGACGCTCTAAATTGCCCCAAGGTGTGATTGTGAGTGTGACTATTTGTCCATGTGTGCCCTGCGATTGGGTGGGAACCAGTTCAGGGTGTACCCCGCCTCCTGGCCGTTGACAGTTGGGATAGGCTCCAGCACTCCCCTTGACCCTTGTGAGGATAAGTGGTGAAGAAAATCTCCATGTTTGACTATAGGCTCCAATATTGCCTCTGTCAACATAGAGTTGATGTTACTTCCCCCAAAACCTCCCATTTTTGTCCGAAGAACGTTCTCCTGGAGTACAGGTGTCAAACTCGAGGCCCGGGGCCCAATATCCGGCCCGCCACATGTTTTTATGCAGCCCGCACCGGCAAATCTGTAGTTTTTCAACTTCCTTGGTTCTTGTGAAAATCTGGACCAATATTTCAAATTGTCATATTCCATCAATTATAACGCTGTGATATTACAAGCATTTTTGAAGGCTCCAGCACTCCCCGTGACCCTTGAAAATGGATGGATGGAAACCTTCTCAAAACCTTTTGACAATTGCTACAAAAACCACTACGACGCTGTTCGCTGACTCGCGACCACCCCCCCCCCACCCCACCCCCGCTCCCTCTCGGAATTGTGGTGCAGACGCATACAGGCAATAAAAAGTTATCTCTACTGTATTGGTTGGGTCAAGAGAGGACAGTGTAGTAGTCCAACTGTAAACATTTCTTTTTTTTACGTTAAAACGAAAAATTCTCATCAATCCCAATTGATTTGTTTGCCAAGTATACAGCAAAGATGAATTTCCCGAGATGCGCGGAGAAATATTGCCGTAATCATTTCGATTGACGCGAGTTCAGCGTCGTATTCAGTTTATTCCTGTGAAAATGTACTTTAAAAACAGTAAACTGAAGCACGAACAGAAATATCCAACAAAAGTATTATTTTTCAATCATCAAAAGCGCTCATTCGACTCAAAATGAGCAATGCAGTTATTTAGTTTTTAATTTTTGTATTTTTATTTTAAATGAGTCAAAACAGCCCATTTCTTACCCATCATGGTTTTCTGTTTTGAATGACTGCTGAAATTCTGTTTTGAATTTCGCTGCCATCGTAAACAAAAAAATTGCGCCTTTCGACTGGTTTTAAAAGTGAGCTTTTTTTTTTTTTTCCCATTTCTTTTTCTGTTAGCCATGTCCAAGATGGCCTCAACGTCTGTTTGGTTGGCGGGTCTCTGGATGGGTTAAATTTTATTGTCATAGTTTACTATACTGAGGCTGAATATGAAATCATTTGATAAAAGCTGTTTGACTGACATTAAGGGCACATTTTTTTTTGGGTCTTAACATATGTAAATAAAACACCAAGCGTGTTTAACAAGGAGCAGAACGACTCTGTTATTATTTCGACCCCCGTTGACAATGGGGGGGGGGGGTTCACAGTCCCCTTTATTTCAATCATGAGGGTAACACATTAGATTTTTTTCCCTCGCTACAACACGGTTCACCCTTTGCTGCCTTGCCAATACGCAGATTTTTATTTGTGTAATTTTTTTTTTTTTTAGAGGTAACGTTAGCGACGAGCTAGGCTAGCGCTAGCAACTCTATTTATTATTTCGACCCCCATTGACAATGTGGGGGCCACAGTCCCCTTCATCTCAATCATGAGGGTCATACATTTGATTTTTTTCCCTCGCTAAAACGCGGTTCACTTTTTGCTGCCTTGCTCGTACGCGGATTTTTTTTTTGTGTGTAATTTTTTCAACGAGCTAACGCTAGCAATTGTAGTTATTTTGACCCCCATTGACAATGTGGGGGGGCCACAGTCCCCTTCATCTCAATCATGAGGGTCATACATTTGATTTTATTTTTTCCCTCGCTACAACACAGCCCACTTTTTGCTCCCTTGCTGATATGCAGATTTTTATTGTTTTTATTATTATTGTGTTTTTATTATATTTTTTTTCAATGAGCTAACGGTAGCGATGAGCTCAAGCTAGATACGAGCTAGCGCTAGCAACTCTAGTTATTATTTCGTCCCCCATTGACAAAGTGGGGGGGCCACAGTCCCCTTCATCTCAATCATGAGGGTCATACATTTGATTTTTTTCCCTCGCTAAAACGCGGTTCACTTTTTGCTGCCTTGCTAGTACGCGGATTTTTTATTTTTTTTTTTGGTGTAATTTTTTCAAGATTTGTATTTGTGTAATTTTTTCGACGCGCTAACGCTAGCTACGAGCTAGCACTAGCAACTAGTTATTATTTCGACGCCATCGACAATGTGGGGGGGCACAGTCCCCTTCCATCTCAATCATGAGGGTCATACATTTGATTTTTTTTCCCTCGCTACAACGCGGTCCACCTTTTGCTGCCTTGGTAATCCACAGATTTTTAACCATGTGTAATTTTTTTCGACGAGCTAACGCTAGCTACGAGCTAGCGCTAGCAACTCTAGTTATTAATTCGACCCCCATTGACAATGTGGGGGGTGCAGTCCCCTTCATCTCAATCATGAGGGTCACACATTGGATTTTTTTCCCCTCTGCAACGAGGTTCACTTTTTGCTCCCTTGCTGATACGCGGATTTTTATTTGTGTAATTTTTTTCGATGAGCTAACGCTAGCGACGAGCTAACACTACCGAAGCCTACATAGGACCACAAAGAAGACTACAACAAGAACCGCGAGGATTTAGAGGGTCCTGGACAAGTGGACACAACCCTCAACTTCAACTTGCTCCACTCCTGCGGGGTGAAACACTGCAGGGGCATTGTGGTTTGAATCTCTTTTATTATTTTATCTCTCTTTTTCTTCTATCTTCACATGGGTTCCGACCCGTACTTTAACTTAGCGTAGGTAGTATGTGAATTGTGTACCTCCTGTGTTGACTTTGTTTATTTGATCGTCTGCAGCCCTATGGGGAACGCAAGCTAGTGCAATCTCTAGGCTGGTCCCAAACCCGGATTAAAGCAGAGGGTTGCGTCAGGAAGGGCGTCCGGCATAAAACTCTGCCAAACACGTATGAGCGTTCGTCAAAGAAGAATTTTTTCGCATCTTATGAGTTTTTTTTTCTTTTTGTTCTCCATTGTATGAATGCGCATTGTGTTCCACATCTTGATACTCTAAAGCAGGGGTGTCAAACTCATTTTTGTCGCGGGCCACATTGTCGGAGGGCCGTTATGACTGTGAAACCGTGAAAATTTTTTGCCTCATCATATTTTTACCCATGAAATTTATGAGCTAGTTTTGGAATCAGAAATCAAGCATAATGGGTTTTTCCAACTATTGTTCATGTTTGGTAACACAAAAATGCTTGCAACAGCTCAACTTTATCATTAATGATATGACAATTTGAAATTTTGTTACAGATTTTCACAAAAATCCTGAAAGTTGATGTACATGATTTGCCTTTGTGGGCCACATAAAATCATGCGGCGGGCCGGATATGGCCCCCTGGCTTTGAGTTTGACACTTGTGCTCTAAAGGAAAAACCCGCATCGTGTTCTGTCTTTTGATTGGCTTAGGGACTGTAGACCAATGTCCGCTGCCCTGAGTACTGGGACCGGCACCGCCCTGCAGCTTTTCAGCACACGTACACAAACTCCCCTCCTGTGGATCTGAACTAAATTCATATTTAAAAATATCCTTTTGTCGTGCGTGCAAGTTGAGAATTCGACAAATTAGCGGTGTGCTAAATGTACGTACTGTAGCCAGAGACACAAAACAATGTTGTTTTATCCAATCGTGCATCCGGACACGTGCGTTTGAAATTTGTCGTCAACTTGTCAGAGACCGTTTTCCAAAACATTCCCTCTGTGATCTCTTCCCAAGCGATTTTTTTTTTTAAAAAATTATTTTTAGGCTCCGAAATCCTGTTGTTGTGTAAACAAGTTTCCAAAACAGCATTTAAAAAAAAAAAAAAAAAAACAAAATCAAATGCTACATTTTTACGTACTGTAAATAAATTACAGGGAGATAATTATTCACAGTCACATTCCAGCCTATGGAGAATTTCGAGCAGTGGCCACCAGGTTGTCCTTTAAAAGTGAAAATCCATAGAGCAATACTTTGAAAGATAACCAGAGCTATGAATGTGTTACATGACATGTAAATGTGACATTGAAAAGAGAAACGGATTCCCAAACGTCGGCATCAGTTCACTGTGTTGTGGCTTGACATAAAATTGTCACATGTGTGCAAGATGACAGACGGACGAAGGGTGTTTGCGTGCACGTCCGACGTAACCTGTTCTACATTTTAATGGCAACTGCGCCGAGGAAGTGACTTTTACCCGTCCGGCCCTGTTAGCGGTGCACGAGCGTGTTACTGCTGCCTTGTCTCTGATTTTTACCAGTATGTTTTTTTTTTTTGTTTGTTTGTTTTTTTTACCGGCCCTGTTAGCACAGCACTAGCGTTAGCGTGGCGCTAGCGTTAGCGTGGCGCTAGCGTTAGCGCATTAGCGTTAAACTCTCTGTGTACCGTCTTATAAATATTGCGTGTTTCAATGTGGGCACTAGCGGCTTTTACACAGCTGCGGCGTATGTCTGTATCAAATGGTATTTCCTTGACAAATGTACTGGGTGAGGCTGATAACCAAGTACAGTCTGTAGGCCTGGAATTACGGTAATTCCTTGACAACCATTAAAAAGAAAAGTGTGAATAAAATAAATAGTAAATGAGTAAGTAAATGGAACAAAAAATAAATAAAATAATAAAAATAACATAATCCTAATAAAATATAATAATAAATAAATAAATAGATAGATAAAAAGGACGGAAATGTGACATTTAATGAACCTCAAAGCAAGTAAAAAATATATTTATAAATATGGATTGAAACCATTGAAGCTCATGGGTACATGTCAATGCAACGCATAGAAGGCCGGAGTACAATTCAAACCGAGAAACTTTTGCTGCGCTCGGTACTTGCCCGCGACGCAACTGCGCCGATTCCAGGACAACGGCAAAATCTAATCGCGTGTCATTGCTGTCCGTTGCTCGTTTGCATCGTGCGTCCCTTTTTATTTATGCCTCCCCTCAACCCTTTTATGCAAATACATGCCCATTACACTAATTGGCAATGCGAGGTTTGAATATTTTACGCGAACGGTCTCCGCCGCACAGGCCGGTGACGACGGGTTGCGGGTTTCCGCCGCACGCGCTAATGTGCTAATGGTAATTACACACACAATAACACTCTCACACACACACACAGGTATAAATGGGTGAACAAAGGTTATGTAATTTACACACGGTGCCTGTCATGTTAGCCAAATGAAGCAGGGCTGAATAACGGTTCATCTCGACTGCGTGCCGAGAGTTGCGTGTACGACGCTCGCGTACCGCATACCGTTTGTATTTGTGGGAGTGGAGCCGTCACACCGGGCGCGACGCGCCATCGCCGAGGGACGCCGGGCCGCGCTCGATACTGGGGGAATTTCTCTCGTGGGCTGGAAAAGTAAGTCAGATGCAAACGTTTGGAAATGAGGCTTCGGCATACTTTCCCTCGCCGGATGATCTGCTGAACATTTGGCACGAGGTCAAAATACGAAATGACGACTTCGCTTTGAGCAAAGTATTGTTTGAAGCTCCGTATGATTGATGACCGTGTAATTCATATTCAGGAGCTTCCGCCCATCTGGGAAGACTTTCTGCGCATGGGAAACTTGGAAGTTCAGAGGTCGCCGATGTCTGAGGGAAGTTCCGACTCGCGAGATCGGTAAGTTCAGCTGTCCGTCTAAAATATCGCCTGAGAGATGAAAGGCTAAAACGGGAATGGGAGCCAGTTCGAACCATGACTGAGAACCATATTTGGTCACAAACTTACTCAGTTGGAATCATGTGACCTCTCCTGGCGAGCTTAAAATTCAGTAAAATTGGAGTAAACATCCATCCATTATCTTTGCCGCTTATCCTCACAAGCGTCGCAGGGAGTGCTCGAGCCTCTCCGAGCTGTCAACGGGCAGGAGGCAGGGTACACCTTCAACTGGTCTCCGGCCAATCGCGGGGCACACGGAGACAAACGGCCGCACTCACAATCACACCTCGGGGCAATTTAGAGTGTCCACAGTTAATGTTGCATGTTTTGGGGATGAGGGAGGAAACCGGAGTGCCCGGAGGAAACCCACGCAGGCACACGGGGAGAACATGCTAACTCCACTCTCGGTGGAAGCTAAACCGCGACTGTAGACAGATTGATGTCAGGCGAGCGATAATCTGCAAGTCCTCTCCGGCGCTGATATTTACCGTTGGGGTTGCCAGGGTGGAAAGAGATGAGCAGGATTGAGGATTAGAGCGGATCCGAGCAGGACGCCCTTTGCCGGATTTTGGTGCGTGGGTTTGACTTTGTCATAAGCAGGGCTTGGCCACTCCCAGGAGGGGTGTGGCTAGGCCACTGCTCTGGGCGGTTCGGGTTAGCCAACACCTGTCACCGCTAACAGCTGTTTCACATTCGGACTGTAATTAGACAGGCATTTAAGTTGGAGTTTTTGGCACTGGCATTTGCCAGTTCGTTGCTTTGTGTTAGGGAGTTGCATTCACTACCTGTGGGACTCTCCGGTTCTACGTCCAAGTTAGAGTAATCCTAGTCACAGCGATTCTGTGCCCTTTTGTTTGATCCTGTCCTGGTGAGTTTGCTAGTTTACCCCAGAGTCATTGGACCTTGCTGTACGTCTTTTGGATCCCGCCTAGCCAACGTTTCTGTGCCTCTGCCTTGACGGACTGCTACACCGTGTATGACCCAGTTTCCGGAATAAACCTCATTGAACATTATGCCGCTCCCTCAAAGTCCTGCGTTTTGGTCCGTCCCCGCTCTGTTGGTTCGTGACAGACATCTCATGAACGACAACAACCCCTTTTCAATAATCGTCACTGTGACATGAAGGGCGCGTATGCGCCCTCGCGTCATTGCACTCGCAAATCTGCACAGTCGAGCACGAAAAATCACCCACGTAAAATTTGTTCTGAGTAGAAATACATAGATATTGAAAGACGTCGCTTGTATTGTGTTGACTTAACCAATGTTCCCTCGAAGCTGCGCCACTGCACAATTGCGCACTTGTCGCACACTTTCAGCGCACATGAAAACCGATCCAGTGCAGTGAACCACAGCCTGACGTCTTTTTTTTTAACACGGAAGCACATGGTCTCTGCTGCTCAGCCTACTTCTACTTCCTAGTTTACCTGACACCGCCCCCCCTCCGCTCTTAAAGGCGTAGACTCATAATTACAAACAGAACACACATGCGCAACTTTATATCTGCAGGCATGACCGGTGGACCAACACCCGTGACTTTATATCTGCGGGCATGACCGGTGGACCACACCCGTAACTTTATATCTGCGGACATGATCGGTGCACCACACCCGTAACTTTATATCTGCGGGCATGACCGGTGGACCACACCCGTAACTTTATATCTGCGGGCATGACTGACCACACCCCTGCATTTATCAAATGTGAGTGACTGCAATATATTCTTTTGTCTGTAAATTTTCCTTTTGTTCTATTTTTATTGATTTATCTTATTTTATTTATTTTAACAGTTGAAGCTCTATCTATTTAATTGTTTTTTTTTTTTTTTTGTGCCGATTTTGAGTAATCTCAGATCAGAAGATAATACTGTATCTCTGGGGCAAATGTGTTTTGCGGGATTACCCGAAACACACCACGAGCGTCGGCCCCCCGCATTTGGGTTCGGCTTCATATTGCGTCCTGAGCGACAGACGGCATACTTAGTTGGTGTGAGATCTGCTGCGGTTTGCGGCTTACGTGTGAGAGCTCATGACTCGCCGCTCATTTGCATGCGGACTCTGTTATGTAAATCCCACCAGCAGGAAACGGGGATCCTCAGATCCTTTGCGGACTCACTGCAGACAAGCACGTGAAGAAGAAAATTGTGTATATGTGCGTGCGCGTGTGTGTGTGAGAGACATCCCCTCGCACTTCCTGGAACATCCTTTAACTTCATTACAACACTCCCATTAGATACTCGTTTGGAATCGTATTGCGCTATAATCTAATCGCGCTGCATTTATTATGAGATTAATCTATTATTAGTGCAAACAGCGAGCATGTGACGCGTTTATGCTTTGCGCGCTAGCGTTTTTTTTTTTTTTTCTCGTTTTGCGGAGAGGGTGCGAAAGACACGCAGTCTCGGGCAATCGTCTCCATGTCGCAAAGATTTATTAGCGAGCCTCTCCCGAGGCGAAGTCGCTGAATCGGGGTCTCGGGTTCTCAAGGAAAAACGAGGTCCCTCTGAGACAGGGCACAAATCGGCGAAGCATGATTTAAAGGATTTAAAATCCACTAGTTTGCATCAACAATGTATCCAATAGGTCATGAAATATGTACTTTATTTTGGCAATGTCATGTTAAATCGGATTTAATAGTGTTTTGAGAAGATTTTTATCGACAACTCCGAATTTTCAGGGGTGCTGCCATTTTCCTGAGTCACATGACCTACATGCGCGGATGTGACACAACAAATGCTCGATTACATGGGACACTAGCGCTGATTTCTCGCATTTATCCTCGTCTGATAAAGAAACAGCAGTATCGGTTGATCGGGAAGACGGAGGAATACTTCCATACAGATTTGAACCTGTGGCTGGAATTAATGTTGAATATTCAGACGGTTCTTCTTTAGCTGAGCTTCGGTGGTGGCGGAGCCCTTTAGCCTAGCTTCAGCGTTAGCCCCGGGAAGACGGAGGAATATTTCCATACAGATTCGAACCTGTGGCTGGAATTAATGTTGAATATTCGGATGGTTCTTCATTAGCTGAGGTTTAGCCCCGGACGCCGAAGCTAGGCTAAAGGCCTCCGCCCGCTTCGTTAGCCCCGGGAAGACGGAGATCCTTCCGTGCACAGCCGGCACGCGGCTTGGGGGTGTCTGCCCCCCGCGTAACACGTGTCACTCACGCCTTTTTCCTCCGCATTGTGGAGGAAAGAGCCGACATCGAAGGGTCAAAAAGCGACGTCGCTGTGAACGCTTGGCCCCCACAAGTCGGTTATCCCTGTGGTAACTTTTCTGACACTTCATTCGGGAGGATGGATTCGCTCTTCATACTTTTCCAAAAGACCCGGTTGGTCATGAAAAACGGGACCGGGCTGCTTGTGGAGAGCTCAATCGCGCAGCGCGCCGTCCTGCAGCTGCCACCGCCGCGCCGGGTCCTGGTTAATTGACCCCTCCGTGGATATTGCGCAATCCGCGTCACTGACCAATCAGAGGCCAGAGATCTGCATAGACCAAAGCCCGTTTTTGCTCCCGCCATTTTCTCAGACAACATTGCATGGTCCAGTATAGGTTTAGTTAGCGTTTTATCGCGTATTTGGGTTATTTAACAAAATATATGGTTAAGAGGTGTAGTCACGGACTTTGTAATAGTGACGACGGGTATCCTGAAAGGCTAGTTGGTGGACTTCGATTCGTACCCTTTGCAAAACCGAAGACCCAGTACGAAAAATGCCTTCGATGGATCAAACTTTGTGGAAGACCGCATCATCAACTAAATCCATCTAATATCAACCGGAACACATGTCAAGGTATGCCCTACATTTCATTTTCAATACATGTCTCGTATAAATGAATTTGAAGTTCTTCGCTAGCATAACACTGCTGCGTGTGAACGATTGACACACTTATTCTTTGTTGAGCGATATTTAGCGATGATCGGACTGCACAAACGTGTCGCTTTCTTGCTGACTCCCGGCCGAAGCTTAACCAGACTGTGTTTGCACGAAGATATGCCCTATATTTGATTTTCAATACGTGTCTCGTATAAATGAATTTGAAGTTCTTCGCTAGCATAACACCGCTGCGTGTGAACGATTGACACACTTATTCTTTGTTGAGCGATATTTAGCGATGATCGGACTGCACAAACATATTGATTTCTTGCTGGCTCGCGGCCGAAGCTTAACCAGACTGTGTTTGCACCAAGATATGCCCTAAATTAGATTTTTAATGCACGTCTCGTATAAATGAATGAGACGTTCTCCGCTAGCATAACATTGCTACGTGTGAATGATTGAATGAAATCAGAAGCATGGCGTCTCTCTCAGTTAAGAATGTATTGTATTCTATTTGCCATTTTTACTGTTTGTCTTACGTCAGCGCACGTGGCGTGACGTCACTTCAGGAGGCGTGATTAAGTGCCCCGTACGGAGGGGTCAATTCCGATAACGAACGAGACTCCGGCATGCTAACTAGTTACGCGGTCTGCGGCGGCGTGAGCGGCACCGCTCACGGCTGTGTAAGAAAGTATTCCTCCGATACTGCTATTTCTTCATCAGACGAGGATAAATCCGGTAAATCAGCGCTGGGGATAAATGGTGTCTCGTGTAATCGAGCCTTTGTTGTAGATAAAAATCTTCTCAAAACACTATTAAATGAGAGAGGATTTAACATCACATTGTCAAAATAAAGTACATATTTCATGACCTATTGGACACATTGTGAATGCAAACCAGTGGATTTCCCCTTTACGGAAGAAAATGTCCGCGATGGACTAAATCTGCGGAATGAAGAAGCACAGCGGAAGTCTTGAATCTTAGATTAGCTTCCTTAGCAAGCGGAACAAAGTAATTTTCTTTGTTGTGGTCTTCACAGTACTGTATTTTCATCCTGACTTTGCATTTGTACGCATTTAAGACTATTAAAATGCAATTATTTAGTCATTTTCCGATCGGAGCGGGAAAATTAGCTCCAGGGCGCACCCCGCCATTTTGCCCAAAATCTGATAGCACCACCCGGCCCCCCCCCAATTGTGAGGGTAAGCGGTAGGGAAAATGGATGCGTCGGAATGTTGAGCCTTCTATTCTGGTTCTGTCCTCTTTACGGCTCCCTGTGCACAAACTCGTCCCTACACACAGACGCACATCCGAGCATCTCATGCCGGACAAGATTGTAAACTTCAAATTTAAATATTCTCGAGCGGTAAACATTCCCCTGGCCCGTTTGACCCCTGACCTTTGTGAACTCGCTCTATTTCTCTTCCCCCTTCAGCTGCAAAAACAATCTTAACGGCATTTTGTTTGCGCGTGAGAAGAAAGCGATGGGAACGGATTTCACCCCTTTTTTCGAAAGTCAACGGAGGAAAGTGCTTTCGCGTGTTTGCGCGCTGCGAAACGTTCCGTCGACCTAACGAACGTTTGGTGCCGCGATCCCAATCCGTGTTTTGATAACCGCCGGCCCGACACAAAGCGCTGAGGGGAAAAATTTGGTTTCCAATTACAATAGTAGACAAACTTCCTGATGAGAGCAGACAAACAAACATGATATCACGAGTAATTTTTGCCAAGAGTCATATTTATTTTACCTTGGGATGGGAGAGCCTTGAATTGTTCTGCCTGTTACTAAATGCGGCATTGATAGCGTAACAAAATGAAGTGAAATCGGATAATTTCTCCCACTTGGCCGAAGCACATTTAAAGCAACATCTTTGACATGTCATAAATTTAAATGAATAAGTTCTTTGATGGTTAGTTGAGTCTTTTCCTAATATAGGCTTCGCAGGTCCGCCGAGATAGCCGCAGACTCGAGCCAAAGAAAACTTCACTTCTGCCAAACTTGTCTTATTTTGTTTATTTTCCGATGGATAGTCATGGAAAATACATTCTTTAGTTGATTGCCCATTGCTGCCATTAAACAAATTACCGTAATTTCCGGACCATAAGCCGCGACTTTTTTCACACACTTTCAACCCTGCGGTTTATCCGGTCGGCCGCGAGGTGGGCACTCGACGGAAAAGGTAAGTCAGACCGGTGGAAAATATGTGTCGAGGAAATGACTTTTACCGGTGTTTTTTTTTTTTTTTTTTTTTTACCCTCCCCCCGTTAGTGCTGTGCTAGCGTGTTACTGCCCGTCTCAGTGATTTTTTACCAGTATGTTTTATTTTAGCACCCCCTGTTAGCGCTGTACTTGCGTTAGCACTGTGCTAGTGTGTTGCTGCTGTGTTATTGCTGTGTCTCAGCGATTTTTACCGGTATGTTTTTTTTTTTTTCAACCAGCCCTGGTACCGCTGTGCTAGCATGTTGCTGCTGTGGTACTGCCGCATCTCAGTGACTTTTACCGGTATGTTTTTTTTTTTTCAACCAGCCCTGTTACCGCTGTGCTAGCATGTTGCTGCTGTGGTACTGCCGCATCTCAGTGACTTTTACCGGTATGTTTTTTTTTTTTCAACCAGCCCTGGTACCGCTGTGCTAGCATGTTGCTGCTGTGGTACTGCTGCATCTCAGTGATTTTTACTGGTATGTTTCTTTTAACCAGCCCTGTTAGCGCTGTGCTAGCGTGTTGCTTCTGTGGTACTTCCACGTCTTAGTGAGATTTACCAAGATTTACATTTTTTTTTTTTTTTTTTTTTTAACAGGGCCTGTTAGCATTGTGCTAGCGTGTTGCTGCCGTGTCACAGGCACTGTTTGGAAAGAAAAGCTAAGGTATGTTATTAAAACTTTGAAAACTCTGTGTAAATATCTTATATTTCAATGTGGGCACGTGTGGCTTTTAATCAGGTGCGGCTTGTGTATGTACAAAATGCTTTTTCCTTTAAAAATGTACTGGGTTCGGCATATTATCAGATGCACTCTATAGTCTAGAAATTACGGTAATAGTTTTCGGTAACATGTTAACTGTCTCTTTTATTTAGTTTACTTCACCACTATGTCCACCGATGTCACCACGGATTAAATTTCTGATTCCGCGTCGCAGTTACGCCGGTGAAAGAAAAAAGCACAAGGGTTAATGTTTTAGATAACAGCATCTCGTCTTTCCTAAGTGAATGCTTCGCTCACTGAGGTTGTTGCATTCGCTCCCACAGGACATCCATTTGGTCAAAGCAAATCAATGTCCGCACAGCAATGGAGAAACATTTAATAACGCACATCGGTCGGTGTGTGTCTACAGTATTGGTGTTTGAGCGGGGGAGGAAAAGTGTTTGTGTGTGCGTCCTGCACTTCGAAGAAGTTGCTTGGAATTTGCACAAGATATATATATATTTTTTTGTACATTATGGACCAAAATTTCCGGAATATGGAGTGCACCTGATTCACCCGCTACATTTTTAAAGAAAAAACCATTTTGTACATACACAAGCCGCACCCGATTAAACGCCGCATGTGCCCACATTGAAACATGAGATATTTACAAAGAAAGACAATACACAGAAAGTGTTTTCAAAGTTTTAATAACATACCTTAGCTTTTCTTTCCAAACAGTGCCTGTGACGCGGAAGCAACACGCTAGCACAACGCTAACGGGCCCTGTTAAAAAAAAAAATCTCACTGAGACGTGGAAGTACCACAGAAGCAACACGCTAGCACAGCGCTAGCCTACTGGTAAAAGTCCCTGAGACACGGCAGTAACATAGCAGAAATATGCTAGCACAACACGAACAGGGCTGGTTAAAAAAAACATACTAGTAAAAATCACTGCAACATGGCAGTAACACACCAGCAACACGTTAGCGAAGTGCTAACATACTGGTAAAAGTCACTGAGACGCAGCAGTAACACAGCAGCAACATGCTAGCACAGTGCTAACACGGCCGGCTAAAAAAAAAAAACATACCGGTAAAAGTCACTGAGACGCAGCAGCAACATACTAGCACAGCGCTGACAGGGCCAGTACAAAAAAAACATACTGGTAAAAGTCACTTCCTCGGCACATATATTCCACCGGTATCACTCTTACCTTTTCCGCTCGAGTGCCCCCTTGCGGCCGTTAGAAAAAATGCACAAATTAGCCGCAACCCGGCATAAGACGCAGGGTCGAAAGCGTGTGGGGAAAAAACTCACGGCATAGCGCTTGTAAATCTAGCGAAAATAACATTGCACGGACCGTCTGTTGCATCAAAGATTTTGCGCCTGACTGCTGCTCGGTTCTAAAGCGATCGTGTTGAGTTTTGACCGCTCCACGGCAGTCGAGCCAATTTCCTCCCGCGTCCTTCATCTCACCTGAAGAGGGGCTCTTGTTTCAGATGTGAAGTCTTAATTTGGATCGCGTCTCCGAGAGAGATCGAGTGCGAGGCCGAAAACGAACCTTTGTGCGTTTTTGCGCGTGAGAGAAGCAGAAGGGATGCTGGGGAAACTGCCACCGTTGACTCGGTGCCTTTCCCGCACTAATCAACGGGTTGAATGTGCAGCGGCAACTTTGATTAAGAGGAGGCGAGGACTGACGCGGGGTCGCGTACGGCCCGTCGCGGGAGGCGCCCTCGCGCTTGTTCGCTCTCTTCACGCTATCAATTTCAATTTTCCATTTGATTGACCCGTCCTTCTGCTGCGATTGCACGTCACTTGTGCGGTTCCCGTGCAAAACGGTCAAATTCCTCCGTCGGCGTCACGTCGGGCTGCGGATAACGAAAATCCACGAGTATCCGTACCATTTTCTTCGCCGCTTATCCTCACAAGGGTCGCGGGGAGCGCTGGAGCCTATCCCGGCTGTCAACGGGCAGGAGGCGGGGTACACCCTGAACTGGTCGCTAGCCAATCGCAGGGTACATCGAGACAAACAGCCGCACTCGCAATCACACCTATGGGCAATTTAGAGTGTCCAATTCATGTTGCGTGTTTTTGGGATGTGGGAGGAAACCGGAGTGCCCACCTGGAGAAAACCCACACAGGCACGGGGACAACATGCAAACTCCACACAGTAGAGTCCAGGATCGAACCCGGGACCTCAGAACTGTGAGGCCAACGCTTTACCCGCTGATACACTGTGCCACGTATCCATGGGTATGAGCAATGGCAATTATAATGGCATTTGAAAAATAAAATAAAATTCTTGAAAATGGGGGTCGGGGGGATAAACCACCAAGGGGAATTTTTAGGATGAGTTAAGCCCCCCAGAAAGAAAAAAGGGAGGAAAAACTTGTGGCTGCCAAACTGTAAGTGCAGTGGGTTCAAGTGGTTTAAGATTATTTTATCAATTATTATCAACATAAATGGAGAAATGTGCAACCTGCCATTACATCACTTTAAGTGTATTGTAGGAATTTGTAATTGGGCACTCTAAATTGCCCGTAGGTGTGATTGTGAGTGCGGCTGTTTGTCTCCATGTGCCCCGCGATTGGCTGGCGACCAGTTCAGGGTGTAACCCCGCCTCCTGCCCGCTGACAGCCGGGATAGGCTCCAGCGCTCCCCCGCGACCCTCGTGAGGATAAGCGGCGAAGAAAGTGGATGGATTCTAATTTGATGGGGTTTTGGGCAAGTGAATAAACCGAGTAAAGTATGACTTTATGGAGCTTGATTTTTGCATATACAAAAATGGTCTTTCCCACTAATATATTGAAATGATAGCAAACGTCAGAACATTTATTTTCTTTCTCAGAAAACGTCTTTTTTCCTTGCCACCTTTTACGTCCGCAGCGGGGGTTCATATTTTATGATGTTATCGAGCATCCTCGCGGATTTCCTCTCTTTCTCCTCAAAGAATTTGGCCCTCAGTGTGGCTCCCCGTTTTTTTTTTTTTTTTTTTTTTTGCCCTTTCCCACCCTATCCCTCCATCCCGCGTTTCCAATGGATCCCTCCGGCTGGATTACCTCGGCGCGCTTGCGCACACATGCGGCTCCCTGTCACACACTCATCTTTTCTTTTTTTTTTTGCATTAGTGCAGCTGGCTGGATTTCGATGTCCCAGTTTTACATGGAAAACAGGACCGTCGTGTGCATCAAGCTGTGCATGTGTTTGTCTTAAGGGCTCCTTGTGTCGCGCGTGGGTTTGGCCCAATGTTGAGAGAGAGAGAGAGAGAGAGAGAGAGAGAGAGAGAAGAGAGAGAGAGAGAGAGAGAGAGATAGAGAGAGAGAGATAGAGAGAGAGAGATAGAGAGAGAGAGAGAGAGAGAGAGAGAGAGAGATCCTCTCTCTCTCTCTCTCTCTCCTCTCTCTCTCTCTGCTCTAGAGAGAGAGAGACACCCCACCCACACACACCACACACACACACACACACACACACACACCACACACACACACACACACACAGACAGTTCTGAGGTCCTGGGTTCAATCCCAGACCAGCCTGTGTGAAGTTTGCATGTTCTCCCCGTGCCTGCGTGGGTTTCCTTCGGTCACCCCCCCCCCCTCACATCCCCAAAAAACATGACACTCTAAATTGCCCCAAGGTGTGATTGCGAGTGCGGCTGTTGTCTGTTTCGTTGTGCCCTGCGATTGGCTGGTGTACCCCGCCTCGTGCCCGTTGACAGCTGGGATAGGCTCCGGCACTCCCCCACGGCCCTTGTGTGGATAAGCTGCAAAAAAATGGAGGGATGGACGTAAGCACAGAGTTTCTGCTGCTCAGCCTACTTCTACTTCCTAGTTTACCTGACACCGCCCCCCTCGGCTCTTAAGGGGCTACACTCATAATTGCAGACAACACACACCCGTAACTTTATATCTGCGGGCATGACGGGTGGCCCACACCTGTACATTTTTCAAACGTGAGTGACTGCATACTGAACTGTATTCTTCGCACTTGTGTTTATTACGGCTAATACTTGCACTAACAATCTTACTTCTAAAATGTGGGTCCACCTTATGAAACCACTTGTTGATGTTCTTCTTCCCTCGTCGAGAATCGGCAACCACACAGGCTCCGTCCTGGCCCATGTTGGTTGAGTTAAAATGCCAAGGTATTGGCTATTTGGCAACAATATGACGCTGGCTAGCTAACATTAATTGGACACTCTAAATTGCCCCTAGGTGTGATTGTGAGTGCGGCTGTTGTCTGTTTCGATGTGCCCTGCGATTGGCTGGCAACCGGTTCAGGGTGTACCCCGCCTCCTGCCTGTTGACAGCTGGGATAGGCTCCAGCACTCACGGAGACCCTTGTGAGGATAAGCAACAAAGAAAATGGACGGATGGATTAATTGGACACTCTAAATTGCCCCTAGTCGTGATTGTGAGTGCGGCTGTGTGTCTCGATGTGCCCTGCCTTCCGCCTGTTGACAGCTGGTATAGGCTCCAGGTCTCCCCGTGACCCTTGTGAGGATAAGCGGCAAAGGAAATGGATAGATCTATATTAAAAAAACAATCTCCATGTTTGACAATAGGATCCATTATTGCCTCTGTCCACATAGAGTTGATGTGACCCAAAACCTCCATTCTCCTCGAGCACAGGTGTCAAACTCAAGGCCCGGGGCCCATATCCAGCCCGCCGCATGATTTTATGTGGCCCGCAAAGGCAAATCTAGTTTGTCAACTTCCATGGTTCTTGTGAAAACCCGGACCAAAATTTCATATAACAATAATAAGGGTGTGATATTACAGGCATATTTTGAGTCAAGAAACTGGAGGCCTCATAGCGCAGTGGTTGGAGCGTTGCTTTGGTCAACCAGGGGTCGTGAGTTTGTATCTCAGTGGGGCCTCTTCTCCCCAAGAGGGGGTCGCGTCAGGAAGGGCATCCGGCATAAAAACTGTGCCAAACAAATATGAGCGTTCATCTGCGATGTCACACTATGGCGACCCCCAACGGGACAAGCCGAAAGAAACTTACTCTAAACATAGTTGGAAAAACTCATTACCCTTGATTTCTGATTCCAAAAATAGTTCATAAATTGATGTAAGTATGATGAGGCGATTCAATATTTTTAGGGTTTCACAGTCATAACGGCCTTCTGAGGGATGCCATAACTACAATGTGGCCCTCGACAAAAATTAGTTTGACACCCCTGTCCTCGAGGCTTTGCGGCTTGGCAAAATATATTCTGCCAGATTCAGAAAGAGGCCAAGGATGTTGTCTCCCTACTGTGAAATATGTATGCGGCTCGGTTATATTTTGGTGCTGCTTTACTGCATCCTACCTCTACGTTTTCTGCCACAGTGTCTTAAATGTGTGCAAGGTGTGAAATCTGGAGCTTGGTCTCAGCCGCAGGACAGGATTGGTCCGCTTGAGGTCCACTTGACTTACAACACTTTTGGTCTGGACTTAACTAGTGAAGCACCGAAATCCAGCCCAGTCGGGGGAATTCAATTGCTATATTGTGTTTATTTTTATTGTTAATGTTTACTGCGGGCGGAACGACGGACAATAACTTATTTTTGAATGAAATGTTCAGCATTATTTTCCACCGATAATAACGCACTACCAGTTGGGGGAAAATAGTGTTAGCATGTGGCTATATTTCCGATTTTGTTATACTAATAAGCGTGTGTGTGCATGTGGGAGTGTTTTGATTGCGCCAAATGTGGCGTGACTTTCTAATCGCTGCGGCGCATTTTTTCGGAAGCAGGAAAAACAAATAGCGACGGCTAATAGCGCGCACAAAGGACGAGTGGGCCCGAATGATGAAGCCAACTCGCATAGCGGATGATTTTTACTGCTAATTGTGTTATATCGCAAACTGCTGTTTTATTCCGAGGATGGAAAAATGGCGGGAGGTATTTTGTGAAATTTGTGAAAATTAACGGCGGCATATGAACGCGGAAGCGCGAGCGAGCACATTGAGCAAGGCGTCGAAGTCGGTGAGATCCATTTTTGCGGTCTACGCGGTGGACATTTAATAGGGAAATAAAAGGAGCTTTGCATCTTTCTGAAAGGAGCAGCAAATGTATTAAGTTTCCATTTTTGATATACCGTATATGGTCGGGTTGAATAACTATTTTTTAACCAGCCAATGTTTCTCCTTTTCTTTTTTTTTTTTTTTAGACTTCATGTGTGGACAACTGAATATTTTTTTTTTATTTGAAGTGTTATTATTATTATTTTATTTTGAAGTATTACTATAGTAATATAATATATATTATTATTTTATGGTAATACATTTTTGAAGTGTTGCTGTTAAAAATCGAGTTTGTCTCCACTGCCGCCCTGGCCCTGAAAGTTCCGAAACCGCGTTCAAATGGGGATTAAACCCACGGCCTGGAAGAGAAAACTGTTTTTTGATTTAAACACGAGTACAAGTTGCGAAATATGTAAATGCGCGCCTTTTGAATGCCATGAAAGAAATAGAGCTTGAACATGCACACGCGGAGTCATTGCCTCCAGCTGGCCTGAATTAATTTGCCTTTCAGCCATCTTAAATGTTGCAGCGAGGTCAGGGCGGAGTGACGAGAGCGAGACAACATATTTAGTCGCCTCAGGTTTGCAAAGCTTATCAGACCGGAGGAGTTCATTTGGGGGGGGGGGGGGTGGTGGTGGAGAGACTCCCTACGGTAGCGGGACAACATTGTGTGCTCTTTGACACGTTGTTAATGTTCTTTCATCGTCCTAACAGCGATCACTGACGCAATAAGACGATTGAAAAGAAGACGTCGTTTCATGTCGCGCGGCGGCGCCATCATCAGGTCCAGGTATGTGCACACATAGTGTCAAGGAGGTGCCCGAGCAACATGACCTATCTGAGGGGCATTTATTTGAGTAATTTTTTTTTTTTTTTTTTACTTCCCCTCTGTGGTTAAGAGGGAGCTCAATTCAAAGGTAAAGTCTCAATTTACGAGTTGATCTACGTTCCTACCCTCACCTATGGGCACGAGCTGTGGGTCGTGACCGAACGAACGAAATCCTGGATACAAGTGGCCGAAATGAGTTTCCTCCACAGGGTGTCCGGGCTCTCCCTTAGAGATAAGGTGAGAAGCTCGGTCATCAGGGAGGGGCTCAGTGGCGTGCCGCTGCGCCTCCGCGTTGAGAGGAGCCAGGTGAGGTGGCTGGGGCATCCGATTCTGATATCCGATCAAGTTATGGCGGACAGACCATCACGGTCAATGGGTCGATATGGTCTATGGTCCAGGAACTGCATGTCCCCTTTGTCTCTTAGTTAAACACAACACAGTTCAAAGGATCATTGCAGAAGGGTCATTCAAATCTTTAAATTATTTGACTTAGAATCTGCAGTTGCCGAAAGATTTTTTTGTAGTTTTTGCGTGTGATGCCCTCACTTAACTGTAAGGGTACCAGAGACGGTAAAGAGCGGATCTGCCATTGAACCCCAGCACCAGAACTGAAACCCATCCGTGAGATAACTCTAGTATTGGATTTTAGCAGAATGCTTTGGAAGTGTTCTAGTGGAAAAGGGGAGCAGGAAAACATGAGGAGTCTGAGCAACCTTTATCAAATCAATCTGAGCCTTGAGAACATCCGAGGAGCTGCCGAGCGTCTCCTTGTCGGCTCTTCAGCATCCCCTTAAACCCTCGACTGCCGGTACTTCATAAGGGCACTAATTAATAAATCATCACTTCAAATTCTTTTTTTAAATGATACACTAATTGTAATGTTTTTGCAGTTCTACGTGTTCAAAGGCTGCAAGACGAGTGTCAGGGTCCTGTGTGGGAGGTCAGTACAGTTCCCCGCAAAAAACTCCCAAGTCCAAGCAAGATTATTTCTAATCGAAATGAATTAAAGGAACTTGTTTTGAGGGTTTTCTACGGGCATTTGGGTTTCCCCCAACATCCCAAAAATGTGCAACATGAATTGGACACTCTAAATTGCCCATAGGTGTGGTTGTGAGTGCGGCTGTTTGTCTCGATGTGCCCTGCGATTGGCTGGCAAAACCAGTTCAGGGTGTACACCGCCTCCTGTCCGGTGACTGCTGGGATAGGCTAGAGCACTCCCCGCGACCCTCGTGAGCTTAAGTGGTTTGGATAATGACATGACAAGAAAAGCATATTATTTGCATTTTCATTTTTTGGTGTTTCAGGGCGTGAATTGGAGCGGCACCATTAGGTTGGTCAGGAATGAGATTGGAAGTCATGTTTATATTTAGATTTTTATGAGCGGGACTGCAGAGTTCTCTTGTTCCGGTCATACTGTGAACTCGCGCGATACGTCTGGAGGACTCTGCAGGTAACAGGATTGGTCTCTGAGCTTCGGGGAACACGTCAAAGAGAACGGGGACCGGACTGCGTGTCTCTCTGTCTCGAGGGCGCTTCGGCCTTCGTTTTGAAGCTTTCCCAGTAGGCGGGGTCTTCCTCGGTGAGCGGCGAGGCCGACGCGACGAGGTCCGAGAACGACAGCAGCGCGAAAGCCGTGGGTGGAGGAAGACACGAGGTCGTCCTCTGAAAGGGAACAAGACCAGTTCTGTATACCGGATTATGACCAATACGCAAAACAATCATTTCTAATAGCGCAGGTTTGTTACAATTTGCCGACTGGCGGCAGTCATCACTAGCAAAACACACAAGATGGAGGTGTACTTACTGCAGAGTGGAAATTCTTCACTCCTCCCAACGCTACAGCAACATGATGATCAGGGTCAAGTAAACACTCCTGCACGCAGACACACAAGTCAGCCTCGCGACACCACTGGATCAAAGCTCACAAGTCTAGTCAACATGTTTTTCATGGAAGAAATTTCCTTAATTTTTCCTTTCGGCTTGTCCAGTTAGAGGTCGCCATAGAGTGTCATCTTTTTCCATCTAAGCCCATCTGGTGCATCTTCCTCTCGAACACCAACTGTCCTCATGTCCTCCCTCACAACATCCAGCAACCTTTTCTTTGGTCTTCCTCTCGCTCTCTTCCCTGGTAGCTCCATCCTTACCATCCTCCTACCAATTTCCTCACTCTCTCGCCTCTGGACATGTCCAAACCATCGAAGTCTGCTCTCTCTAAAGCATCCAACTTTGGCTGCCCCTCTAATGAGCTCATTTCTAATCCTGTCCAACCTGCTCACTCCGAGCCTGAACCTCAACATCTTCATTTCTGCCACCTCCAGTTCTGCTTCCTGTTGTTTCTTCAGTTCCACAGTCTCTAATCCGTACATCATGGCCGCCCTCACCACTGTTTTGTAAACTTTGCCCTTGGTCCTAGCAGAGACTCTTCTGTCACATAGAACACCAGACACCTTCCACCAGCTGTTCCAACCCGTTTCTTCACTTTCTTACCACACTCACCGTTGCTCTGTCTTCTTGACCCCAAGTATTTGAAGTCGTCCACCCTCGCTATCTCCTCTCCCTGGAGCCTCACTCTTCCCCCTCCACCCCTCAAATTCATGCACATTCTGTTTTACTTTGGCTAATCTTCATTCCTCTCCTTTCCAGTCTGTGTCTCCGCCTTTCTAATTGTTCCTCTGCATGCTCCCTGCTTTCACTGCATATCACAATATAATCTGCGAACATCATGGTCCAGGGGGATTCCAGTCTGATCTCATCTGTCTGCCTATCCATTACTCCCGCAAACAGGAAGGGGCTCAGAGCTGATCCTTGATGCAGTCCCACCTTCACCTCACCACTGTTCTGCTCCCTCATGTATGTCCTGTACTATTTTAACATACTTCTCTGCCACACCAGACTTGCGCATGCAGTACCACAGTTCCCCTCTGGGTACTCTGTGATAGGCTTTCTCTAGATCCACAAAGACACAATGTCGCTCCTTCTGACCTTCTCTGTACTTTTCCACGAGCATCCTCAAGGCAAATAACGCAGCTGTGGTACTCTTTCTAGGCATAAAACTATACTGTTACTCGCAGATACTGACTTCCGACCCGAGTCTACCCTCCACTACTCTTTCCCATAACTTCATTGTTTGGCTCATCATCTTTATTCCTCTGTAGTTTCCACAGTTCTGAGCATCGTCTTTGTTCTTAAATTTGGAACTCGCACATTTTTCCTCCATTCTTCAGGCATCTTCTCGCCCGCTAGTATTCTGTTGAATAAGTAGTCATGGAAGTACGGTACTGTAGTTTTATTCCAAAATTCCCATTAGCAGGAAAAACAAATCATGCATATGTTGCAACTACGTGTCTGGCTTTGCCCAAAAATGTATTGGTTGAAAAAAAATGGGACACACCACTCTTATCAAACAATACGAGTGAGCTGCGACTAACTCCCTAGTGCGAAAACCTCGACACTAGAACTGCATTAGCGTTGGGTATATCTCGAGGGACAGGACGCGCTGCTCTTTTTAGACCGCTTCGCAACCTCGTAGCGGTCACGTGCTAATCACCGTGCCGGCGTGCGCTGCATGTAGGCGACGAAGCGAGCGGAGGGCAAACAATAACATAAGAGAAGGCAATATTGGAAGTAGGACATCAAAGGGAAGCCAGGGCAGATGATGAGAAAAGAAATGAGACCAATCGAAATTGACGTCTTCTCTGCTTTGATCGAGCACCTCTCATCTCCTTCGCAGCTGTGCGAGACCACGCCGGATTGGACGCTTCCATTAAACAACCCACCCAGGTGGGTGCAGATGTTACGTTGTATGCTCGTGTTCGTTGACCTCCTGCCTTTGCACCCATCGCAAACATTGTGTTAAGTGGTCGCTACTTCGCCGTGCGACGATCAAGAGGTTGGCACAATTAATACCGTTCAAGTTATGAACTGAGTGTGCCGTTATGCTCCACGTCGTAATGAAAATTTAGCGGGAAACTCTATAAAATGACGAGGCACAGATTGCGTACCTGGCAGGAAGGTGCGTTAAAGACAGATTTGGCTGATTGGCCTCATGTGCCCTGTGATTGATTACCAACCAGTCCGTGGTGTACCACGCCTCGAACCCAAAGTCACCTAGGATCGGGTCCAGTTCACCTTTGACCTTTCCAGTTTTCTTGGCTGCAGCATTAATTCTCAGGGTTTTATTCAGATCTCTCACTATATTGTTCTGATCATTTTGTGTTCCATCTTTACTTTGCTTTGCTGCCGATATTTAGTTATTAAAAAAAGAACAATATGCAACATTTTCAGTTTGTGTCGTCCAAATTCCTGGTTTTCTCCTCCATTAGCGTCCGCCTGCCTTCCCCATTTTCTCCTCACTCCTCCGCATATTAGCATAGCATGCGCTTGCACAGCATTTTTTATTGCTTTGCATTTTGTACAAAATTCTGGTAAATAAATGCTTTTATGACCTGCCAAAAGCAAATACCGTCATTTCCGGCTTACCAGCCTCGACTTTTTTCACACGCCTTCAACCCTGCGGCCGCAAGGGAGCACTCGAGCGGAAAAGGTGTGAAACCGGTGGAATATATGTGCCGAGGAAGTGACTTTTACCGGAATTTTCATTTTTTTTTAGTGCTGCGCTAGCGTTGTGCCAGTGTGTTGCTGATTTGTTACTGCCGTGTCTCAGTGATTTTTACCGGTATGTTTTTTTTTTCTTTTTTAATCGGACCTGTTTGCGCCGCGCTAGCTTTAGCGCCACGCCAGCTGTGTTACTGCTAAGGCTTTTTTTTTCTTTTTTTTAACCGGCCCTATTAGTGCTGTGCTACTGTGTTGCTACCGCGGCTGGTTTTTTTTTTTTTTTTTTTTTAAATTCACTGGTATGTTTATTTATTTTTCCCCACCAGCCCTGTTTGTGCTACTGTGTTGTTGCTAAGTTAAGGCATCAAAACTTTGATTAAACCACAACACACGCACACGTTCACTCACTCACTTCAAATCGCCAGTCCTCCTCGTGCTCTTCGTCCATGTGCATTCTGGTCTGGCAGAGCACACGGGCCGGCGTGAGAGCTTCAGAGGACAAATGAAACTCCAATCGTTGCAGATTGAAGTTCAATCCTGTCCCGATGGCCTTGATGAAACTCTCCTTCAGGGTCTTCAGATGAAAGAAAATAAAAAAAATCCCATCAGCTTAATGAAAGTTGATCTGACATCTCTCCTTGGATGTCTGCACGGGTTGCTAAAACAAAAATAACACACACAGGAGAATGTATGTCATAATTTTTGGCCGATAAGCACGCTTTCAACCCTGCGGTTTTATGCAGTGATGCGGCTAATTTGTGCATTTTTTTTTCTAACGGCCACAAGGGGGCACGCGAGCGGAAAAGGTAAGTGTGAGACCGGTGGACTATATGTGCCGAGGAAGTGACTTTTACCGGCCCGGTGCTGTTAGCGCTGCGCTACCGTGTTACTGCTGTATCTCAGTGATTTTTACCGGTATGTTTTTTTTTTTTTTTTTAACTGGCGCTGTTAGCACGGCGCTAGCGTTAGTTTGGCGGCGCTAGCATTATTGCGGCAGCACTAGCGTTAAACTCCCTGTGTACCGTCTTTCTTTCTAAATATCTCGTGTTTCAATGTGGGCACTTGCGGCTTTTACACAGCCGCGGCGTACGTATGCATCAAATGGTATTTCCTCTACAAATGTACCGGGTGAGGCTTTTAACCAGGTGCACTCTGTAGGCCGGGAATTACGGTACTTAAAACTCATTGACCGCCAGCCTTCCCAGTTAACGTGGATATTTGACTTCTAAAACCGTCAATGGCAGTGAACGCGTTTCTTCTGGAAGGATTAAAAATTGGAAGCGTAGTAAGTAAGTAAGTTTCTTTCGGCTTGTCCCGTTAGGGGTCGCCACAGCGTGACATCGCAGATGAACGCTCACATTTGTTTGCCGCAGTTTTTACGCCGGGTGCCCTTCCTGACGTAAACATAAAATCATTGACGACGACGACGATTAAAAAGTGCATTACGCAAATCGGGACAGCACATCCACACGCCTAAACAGAAGATATCCAAAAGATGTATGATTTCTGTAAATGCGGTCGCGTGCGTGTGCGTTGAACCAAAACCGACCCTGCTCTGTAGACAATGAGCCCCAACAGCATTACACGACTAATTGCTATGGTAACCACCGAGCTCTGCCATTAGTCAAAGGTGTGAGGATGATATCAGAGCTTGACGTCTCTGCGCCACCCTCTCAAATCTCACAGCTTCGCTTACCATTGCTGTTCCATCTGCGTGCGAATGAGGCGGGGGGGTCAAGTGGCGATGTTATCTCCCCCCCCCACGACAAAAGCAGCGATGCAATGTGACAACTGGGTTTTTTTTTTTTTTTTACGGTCGCCATGGTTACCCAGTGGCGGTAGAACACGGAGAGCTGCCGCCGCTCGGAGCCGGCTGACCGGATGACGCGCCACTCGCGCGGCGTGAACTGGCGAGTCATGATGCGGAAAAAGTCGGGGACGGTGCTGCTACCTGAAAGGAGAAGGAAGGAAGGAAGGATGGTGACAGGTGGGCGGGGGGGGGGGGCGGGAGGATGACAAAGAAGACAAAGACATCAGTACTTTCTTACACTGATTTGTCTTGCATTTTTTTTTTTCCTCCGCAGTACAACAGTGACACCCGGTGACCACTTTTGAAGACACAAGTGCACTACCCGACATCGGGCTGGGTAATCTGGTCAGGGTTCTTCCGGAAGGTGCCAAAACCCAAGGCCAGATCCGGCCCGCTCAAGCTAATAAAGTGCTTCCGCTTCTTGCTAAATGGCTTTATTCTATATCTGAGCTGAAATAGGATTGTTTTATTTTCATGTTTTCATAGATATATTACAAGCAGGCGGAACGGTGGATCAGCTGGTAAAGCGTTGGCCTCACAGTTCTGAGGACCCGGGTTCGATCCTGTGTGAAGTTTGCATGTTCTCCCTGTGCCTTGGGCAAGTCACATCAACTTTACTAATAGAGGCAATAACGGAGCTTACTGTCAAACATAGAGATTGTTTTTTTTTAAATATTGAAATATTAAAATGAATTGGACACTCTAAATTGAAAACCGAAACCCTCGGCGTGATTGTGAGTGCAGCTGTTTGTCTCGATGTGCGCCGCGATTGGCTGGCAGCCAGTTCAGATTGTACCCCGCCTCCTGCCCGTTGACAGCTTGGATAGGCTCCGGCATTCCCCGCTAACCCTCGTGTGGATAAGCAGCGAAGAAAATGGATGGATGGATGGATATTATAAGCATTTTTCTCTCCAAGAAATCTCCAACCGCGAAATGAACATGGTTCATCATCTTAAATATTGGCAGGCCACAATTTTCCAATTTTCCTCAGATTCAAAATTCCATTAGATTAGAGTGGATGTAATAATATGACAATATTTATATGGCTTTAACAGTTATTGCCGCGATCTGAGGGACAACATAATTACGACGTGACCGCAATAGTAGTGAGTTTGACATCCCTCTTGGATCATTTTGCAGCTAAAAATTCTGATATTAAATTATGAAGAGCTACGAATGCTAATTGACCTTTGACCCCCAGCGTCCTCGCGTACCTGGCATGGACGTCTTCATGACGTCAACTCCGACTTGCAAACCCTTCTCGGCAGCCAGCACCGCGTAGTCGCCCTGGTGGGAGACGTTGAAGCTCCAGCCGGGCCGCTCTGTCCCCGACTCGGGGCTGACCTGGACGCGAGCAAACACAACAGGTTGACGTGCGAATCCCTGCTTTCTCGGTTTACGTGTGCCTCAAATGACGACGAGGGGTGTGTGGACCTGGAGGAGATGTTGACCTTCAGCTAATTTTTGCGTTCTAAGGGCCTCAGGGGGAGGAAAACCATGTTTGGCAATGTCGTCCTGGGCTGTCATAACAGCTCTCGCGCTTGCAATGCCAACGTCACATAACCAAATAAAATATTAGCAAGTTTAGGTTTTCAGAATCACGTGAACAAAAAGGTTAAAGCAGTATACACAGGGAGTTCACTACTTGGTCACGTGACAAATCGCGACGCAAATTTGGCCAACCAGCACAGGCCCGTGATGCCGAACACGGCGACCTTCTGAAATGAAATTCTTATTTCATAAACACAAAATCAATCAAAATACAGTTGATACCAAGTATTTGGGGTAGATGGGGGCCCAGGCTGGAATGGGAGGAGTGACTATCCATGGTTGGCTGATGCCCATTATAACTGCATTAAAAAAAACAACACAAAAAATTATTGACTAAAATGGAAATAATTGCGAACAAAAAACGATAACAAAATGGGGGAAAAAATTAAATTCCCTGGGGTCAACTGTACTGTGTGTAGATTAGAGGCGGCACGTCCAACATAGACTTAAAAAAAAAAATGTCGGCTTTGTACACTTTTAAGTAAAGATGTTAATCGGTGCATCAGCTGGTAAAGCGTTGATCTCACAGTTCTGAGGTCCCCGGTTCAATCCCGGACCCGCCTGTGTGGAGTTTGCATGTTCTTCCCACGCCTGCATGGGTTTTCTCCGGGCACTCCGTTTTCCTCCCACATCCCAAAAACTTGCAACATGAATTGGACACTCTAAATTGCCCCTAGGTGTGATTGTGAGTGCGGTTGTTTGTCTCGATGTGCCCTGCGATTGATTGGAAAGCGGGTCAGGGTGTACCCCGCCTCCTGCCCGTCGACAGCTGGGATAGGCTCCAGCACTCCCGTGACCGTCGTGAGGATAAGCGGCTAAGAAAATGTTTTAAAAAATTCACATTATACTGTATGAAAGGAATCATCACGAACTTCAAGCGGTGCGGCCAGGTAAGGCTTCCCTCTAGGAGATCGTTCCAGGCGGATCAGTTCCCACGGGACGTGCATCCTCTCGCACACGAACCTCCTCAGCAGCAGCCGACCAGCCTGAGCCATCAACGCGTTTATTGCACATCATGCGAAACTCACTGACGATCGCCCAACAATGCAGCACACGCTCACCATGGCTGATTTGGCATCTTTCGCGAACACAAACTTTCCTATCCGGTCTCTCTCCTCCGGCTGAACGCAGCGAGCAGCGAACAGCCAGTCGTCCCTGCCGGGCGTCCACGACCCGCAGCGGAAAGCCCAGCGAACAGAGCCCATCTGCTCGCCTCACCCACAAGTGGTCAACTTGCTAACGTTAGCATCGGGCGCTAAAGAGTGTGACGTGCGCTCCCGGGGAAGCGTAATTGAAGTATCGCTGCTTTGCGATAGCGGAACAAAATGTCTCAAGTTTGAACGTTATTGTGACGTCAAATCCAAACGGAGGGCACGTTGTTTACATTTCGATCCACGCGCCTCCCGTACCGGAAGAGTACGTTGTTTTTTCCGGTGACGTAAGGGGATGTCATAGGTTGACTGCCCAATAGGAGACGCCGAAATTGAGCGCCGGGTTTAGTTCACTGATCTTAAAAAAAAAAAGACTGGATTATGGAAGTATAGACTCGTGCCACCGGGATTTGAATTTGAAATGTTACGTGGATTTGAATTTGAAATGGTAAACGGATTTGAATTTGAGTGAAGTCGCCATCTTGATACTCCCAAAACAGCCTTTCCGACCTGTGCGTTAATCGCCAGTTTTGTGGCTGTAAGAAAACATTCCACAGGTAAATTAGAAAGATTTACTTTGACACTGTTGAAGTTTGTTTGTAAAGGGTGTTTTTATTTTCTGATGATCTTAATTCACTTGAACAAAGTTTTGTTTACGGTTGTTGTTGTTCACTGTTCACTGCTTCACCTTTATAGTCCGACGGTTTTTCGCAAAAAGCGATGTCAATATTTTCCCAAAATTCACGAGAGGATAAGCAAGAAAACACATTTTCTGTGAAAGTTTTGATTAATTTCATAATACAGAACTCAGCTAATTGAATTTGATTTTCAAATGTGTTGATGCAAATTTCAATTTTCTGTCTGAAATGGGACGTCGCAGAGATGACAAATGACCAATGTGTTTCGCATGGATTATTTCCAAAAATATATTGAACTCATTGACTTCAATTTTAATGATTTATGAGCAAAAAATGCTTAATTTTTTGCAATGTTATGATGATAGTGCTTCACTTGTATTTTGATAAAAGTTGACGTCATGGAAATCGGGCCCTAGGTAATATGCAAGGTTTCTTGGTGTCTTTCCTGTATACTTAGCCTTTTTTGGCTTACCAAATCGAATTACAAATTCTTTATGTTACCAGAACTGAAAAGATGTCAAGCTCACACGACCAGTTTTAATTCTACATGCCAAATTTAAAGGGAAAAACCTTGCCATAATCCAACCTGTAAACCGTGTCTTCCACGCGTTTTGGGAGTACCAAGATGGCGGCGGATGGCTTCAACCAGTCGACATACCGCTCGATGTGTCAGCACTATCCAGTCTTATTTTTTTTTCGGTCAGTGGTTTGGTTGAAAATAGCCACCCCTTGAGCATTTCATTTTTCTTCAAACGATAGATCAATAACTTGAGTAAACCTTTGGAACATTTCCAAAATTGTGTCAAGTTCCGTTGTGCCACTTTTTTTGTGGTGTGGCTCACAAGTGAAATGATTGCAGAGGGCCAGTCTCCGGAGTTATGAAGTGTATGTATTTCTCTTTTATTTCATGTTTTTCGAGTTCAACTTCACAGCTAGTTTGTGCACAGGGCGACCTTTTCAACTAACATGCTTTCCATTTCCAAGACGGTTTACTCTTTTTGCCTGAGGTTCCACTCTCGAACCCTTGGCCTTTACTACCTGTTGTCTATTCTGTGGCATTTATTCAAAGTAAAGTCTCATGTTGTGTCTTCTTTATCATTCAAATATATTTCTACCCTCGTGATCACGCTTGCATGATATTTCATGATTATGCCTGCAGTGCAGTCCTTTCTCTGAGCTCACACGTAGAACCACAAAGGTCAAATTAAGCGAGAAGCTCACTGAATATTTATATTGATACCACTATCCTAACACCTGTGCCGAGCTGCAATGAAGTCGACAATCCATCTTTATTAAAGTATACCTTCAATGAAATAAACGCTATATTTTCATTTACTTCATTAAATAATTCACAGACTCGAAAAAGCCAATTGATTGCTTGCACATTTGGGAATGACAGCCTAGGTGAAAACAGAGACGGCAAATATCGGATGTAGCATTTAAAGAGAAAATGATGCACGGCTGCTTGAGTCGGAAAAAAAAAGGAAAAGTATGTATTAAGATACTCGGGAGCATTTTTTTGTCAGAGCTTTTTGTTGAGGTCAGACTTTGTTGGGGACAGCTGACTACATATTAGCATATTATTGGATCATATTTACCGTAATTCCCGGCCTACAAGCCGCGACCTTTTTTCACAGCCGCCGCGCTAGTTAGCCTTAGCCCCGCCGCATTAGCACCACTGCGCTAGCGTTAACAGCGCCGCGTCAGCGTTAGCACTGCCGTGTTAGCGGGAGCACCGCCGCGCTAGCGTTAGCACTGCCGTGTTAGCATTACCACCACCGCACTAGTATTAGCATTAGCACCGCTGTTTTAGCGTTAACAGCGCCGCTTTAGCATTAGCACCGCTGGGTTAGCATTAGCGCGGCTACGCTAGCGTTAAACTCATTCTGTGTACAGAGGTTTACCACCAGGTGCGCTCTGTAGGCCGGGAATTACGGTTATTTGCTATTGAACCATATTTTGTGGCGCTGTTGTGTTGATTCAAGTGTGCCACAGGGTATGATAGCGATATAAAGTATGATAACAACTTGAACAAATCGATGTTTTGAAACTGAAGCAAGAAGCTGTATTTATTTATTAGGATATTTATTTCAAATTTGTCATTTTGAAGTCAGGCCGACTTTAGTTCGATCGATGTTCGAGTGATGCTTTTAAAGGTTTGAGATGGTTACACGATAGCATCTTGCAAATGTCGTCTTAAAATCAGATTGAAGTGGCGATGTTGAGGTCACGAAGGATTGGATTCAAAGATTTTATCGGCAAATGATGCGCGACTGCGTGAGGAGAACAGGAAAAGTTTTGTTCATGATGAAGATATTTAGCTACTAGGCACCAATCAGCATACGGCACGACTAATTCAGGCCCATCCGACACTGAATGACTACAGAATATATTTTATATTGATTTTTGTGACCTTGAAGGGGCGTTCCCACAGCAACAAGTTATTTACAGATTGTTCTAAAACTGACTGATATGGAAATGACATCATTTTTCGTTTTCTTGAGCGCCATCTTCGTGCTGTAGGGTCCTTCATTTGAATGTGTTCACACACAGGTAAGTGCCGTAATTTCCAGCCTGTGAGCCGCGACTTTTTTCCGCACACTTTCAACCCTGCGGTTTATGCGGTGATGCGGGTAATTTGTGCATTTTTTCTAACGTCCATGAGGGGGCACTCGAGAGGAAAAGGTAAGAGTGAGACCGAATATATGTGCAGAGGAAGTGACTTTTACCGGTCCGGCCCTGTTAGCGCTGCGCTAGCAAGTTACTGCCGTGTCTCAGCAATTTTTACCTCTATGTTTTTTTTTTTTTTTTTAACCGGCCGTGTTAGCGCGGCGGCGCTAGCGTTAAACTCTGTGTACCGTCTTTCTTTGTAAATATCTCGTGTTTCAATGTCAGTTTCAATTTGGGCACTTGCTGCACACACTTCTCTTATTCAGTCTATAATGATTCAATAAAATAATTATACTGTATTTGCTTTTTTTTGTTTGACTTGCTTGTTTTTCATGGCGTGGGAATTCTGGTATAGAGTTTGAAATGTCAATCATTTCATCATTAAGATGAGTAACATCCCTTCTGCAGCATGTTAACGTGGCCTTACAGGCTGATTGGTGCAGATGAATAAACACACAAAGAAAATGTCCATGTTTTTATGTTTAGTATTAAAAAAAATGTAAAGGCAAAAACTTAAGAAACTTCTCCCGACATGTTATCATCCCAGCAGACACCTTTTTTTTTTGTAATTGAAGGATGAAATGGATGAGCCTTTCTATATAGTATCAATAAATACTGTATCATATTTATTGTAAAGGTCTGTCTTTTTGTACCGTATTAACCCCCAATCATGGCTCCAAAAAAGGCAAGTTGCTTCTTTAAAGTTATTCTCCGCTTTTGTTCATAAAAAAGTTTACAAGGCTGCAGGCTGAGTCGCTACAGATATGGCAATGCACTCCCAGCCTAGCGTACTCTACTAATAAAGCATACATTTTAAGCAAAAAATAAATATTTCTGAAATTATTTCATTATATGAAGTATCTTAAATATACATGTAATTCTACTATGCAGTTTATTATTAGGAAAAGCTAAAAACAATGCTTTAAAAAGCCACATTTTTTTGGCCTGGAACGCATTATTTCTTTTTCCATTCATTCTAATGGGAAACATCGATTCAGTTTTCGAACAAATCACTTCTCGAACCATTTTCTGGGACGGATTGTGGTCGAGGCATCCCTGTACTGATTTTTGTGTGATCTGCCGATCTGCTGGGCTGCTCTCGTCCGGTCTAACCCACAGCCGTGTCGTTTGCTACGCCGGATATTTGCCAGTCAATTGGGCGTATTTGGGTATATTTTTCAAAATATTATAATTGCTATGGATGGGAATAACAATCAATAATAGTGAAATGGATTATTACGCTCGTTTATACTAGCATGAAATCATGGAATTATCAATTATTCAATTAGAGAGAGGTCTGAGATTGATTTGAATTTTGATATGGCCAACATTATTATTTGCTGACAATCACACCAATTATGCATGAAAAAAAAAAACATAGCCTTTTGATGTCGTGCATAATGACAATGTGGAATTATTATTATTTTTTTGTTCAAAAACACTGAAATCCTTCCAGGGTAAATCTTTATTTCTCCCGTGTGGCAGAGAATCCTAAATCTTCATTACAAAATAAATGTGAGCCATTTTTGTTTATTTTAATCCCAAATGTATCATTTCAATGAGCATGAGGGGTGCCATGCGACTCTTATGCAATCAACTTTTAATACACGTTTATTTCACATCAGCAGGTCAACATCAGCCAATGCCTGGAAGGGCGAATTTGGGTCGGTATGTCCACAAGCGATAAATCCGACAGCGTGAGCTCGTCTCGGGTTCACGTTTGCCGCCGGCCTCGCTTTGAGGGGGCGTTCGATGAACACAAATGCTACACGCCCCGAACGCCGCAGACTCGTCACTGTGGCTTATTCTCTCCGAGCCCTCGTTGATCCCGCCGTTGAAACTTTGGAGTTTTCGGTCTTCAGCGGCCCGTCACCAACGTCTCAATCTGGGGTTAAAAACAACTGAAAATGGTGCAGGGTCCACGAGGAGCTCACAGATAATATCAAAAATTCATTCTTTTTGGACGTGCATCTCGGTGTACCGTATATGTGGGGGTGCCAGATGCGCGTACAGTGTTGGGTGTGTCATACAAAGACTGGCATATTATTGATAATGTTAATTTTTCAAAAAAAACCCAAACAAACAAAAAAAAAAAGCCACGTAATAAAGTGTATGCCATGGCCTCTGACAATCTGAATCATATTCTATAGAGCTCTTTCGACATATATATTTGTTTTTGTATATATATATATATATTTATATATTTACATCTATAATATGTAGATTTATAAAAAAATCATTTTAATTACAAGTAGTGGCAATTTCAGTTTAACCCCATTATTGCAATGAATTATCTAAGATGTTTTAAAAAAGACTGTGAGTTTCGCTACACGTTATTTACAACAGTTTTAAAAAGCAAGCCTTTCCGACGTGATATTTTCATAACACTTTCAACTGCCTTTTTTTTTTTTTTTTTTTTTTGTAATTACCCGAGACACGATTCAGGTTAATCGGAGCTTTCACATTATAGGTGACTGGTTTGCAACCCGGGCGACGACATTGGGACCCGCGGTTGTTTGCAAATGTGCAAAGTTGGATTTGTCCTTTTAGCTAGCGTGACATTCTTACAAATTAATAGATACGATAGATTTTAGCGTTCTATTGGTAATCCATTCACAATTCCCATTCCTGATGATTCTGAAAACACTTCTCGGGTGGCAAGATTAGAGGGGAACAAGGAAATGATGATTTTAAGTATTACTTGAAAACCAGTACCAGGTACTGGTCGCTCAAACCTTCTGTTAAACTACTTGACAGTTGTAATGGCAACATGTCGCCGTTTAGCATCGTGATATAAGACCAAGGGTGAGAACATGTCACGCAACAGGACAATTTGTCCAGATCGCCCTGTTTATGAAGGGCTTCTCTGCCTCTGAATACAGGGAGTCTTCGGTCCACGACTGAGATCCGTTCCTAGATTACCGGCTTAACTCGAGTTTCGACTTAAGTCGGATTCCAGCATTAAAGTCAGAATTTACATCAAAATACTTTGTATAAAAAAACAAATATATTGAAAGAAACGACATGATTTGCTTAGCATTACTGCTGAGAAGTGGACGGAGAAGAAGAAGGGGGGGCTGTGCTTAGCTATTGCAAAGGAACCTGGTCCTCAAGCCTCTCGAATAACTCGAATTTCGATTTAAGCCGGATTCCACCATTAAAGTCAGAATTTGCATCAAAATACTCTGTATAAAAAACAAATATATTGAAATAAACCAGATGACGTACTTAGCATTACTGCTGAGAGGTGGATGGAGGAGAAGAAGAAGGGGAGGCTGTGCTTAGATAACGCAAAGGAACCTGGTCCTCAATCCTCTCCATCTCGACAAGTGTCAAAGAACCTTGTTTTGTGATCATTGGATCCGACATAGGAACGGAACCCTTCACATGCGCTAAAATACGGGCGTTGTCTTTAATAATTGTCACCACGGTCGACTGATTGAAGCCTCGGTGGTGTTAACGTCTCTCCTTTCTCCAATCTTTTTATGATCTTCAGCTTCGTTTCCATGGTAATGGTTTTTATTTTGGCTGCAGAAGCATTGCTAAAAGACACAGCTTTCTTCTTTGGGGCGATAATGTCTCAAAAAGGAGGGCGAAAAATGCGAAGATACCCCCGTTGACAAACATTACCCAGAGAAAAATGGCGGACAGAGACGGGCGTTGTAAAGTCAAAACGTCTTATGTCGAGACCGTCTTAACCCGAGGACTCCCTGTATAAGAACTTTGGGTCTCCAAAGACAGTAGCCACTGGATTGGACATAGATTATTTCACTGGCCGAGTTGTCGAGTTTTGCTCATCGCACTCTACTTACCGGAAGCCCCTAGCCCAAAAGTGCTCGTGACTTGATTGGTCAGAACAGTTTTCATAAACAGCTACATTTAAAAATTTGTGGATCAAATTTGTATTTGTTTCGGCCATTTGCAAACATCCAGCAGGCCCCGCTCTTGAGTCTTATTTTGGTCATTTAATATCTCTGCTGTGTTTTACTTTTTAATTCTCATCTCTATACAAACAACCGAACCCTCAACATTGTTTTGCAGCAAAAAAAAAAAATCATTTTAATATTTCTAGGTCATTAAGCTATTGGTGAAAGACTACTGATACGTTACAAATCCACGTGTATCCTATGGCCGGCGTATGCCACACGTACAACAATGTGGAGGATTTTTTTTGTTTTTGTTTTTTTTGTTTTTTTTCCATAGTAGCTGTCTGCCCTGCCGTCTGGGGGTTCGAACTCATTCTGCGCGAGGTTGTAAGAAAGCTTAGCCTTTCATTCTTAAATTTCAATGGCAAAGTCCGCTTGTCCAAAAAGATCAGGCTTACAGTTTTGTGGTCTTCTAAGAAGAGGAAACACCTGGCACTTTGCAGGCAAGACGATGACAGGGGTGGCGTTGTGATCAACATAAAAATGTTTGTCATTATAAGGCGTTGTCGAGAAATGGTGTTGACTGTCCGTCGAAGACACGATGGGAGGTTTTTCCTTCATCATCTCGATGGTAGTTACAGCTCAGCGCTTTAGTATGTGTCAGTGTGTCTGGTTGTATCCCCCAAAACTAAGAAAAAAGAAGAAAAAAAGTTTGCCAGCGCCACCTAGAAGCAATGTTCAGTACACGCTTTCCTATTTCCACGATTTCACCTTCTCAAGTTAAACAAGTCAGAGGCAGCAGGAAAAGATGTAAAAATGTATGGCATATCAGGGGGAAAAAAAAAAAATCTTGAATATGGACGTGATCCTTCAATGTCAGAGTCTGCATGTTGGCGTGTCACTAAGGCACAGCGGATCTTTTTTTGGTTTTCAGGGCAGTCCGGAAGAGACCACTGCAAGGCCAGGGTGTCGGAGGGTGGCGTGGCCAGCGTGCACGGCTTTGGGGCAGTCCGGCGTCAGAACGCGGCCGTTCTCCCCCACGCTTCCTGTGATGGACAGACGGGCCTTGTTCCGCATGGCTTCAGAAAAAGACAGCTGGATGAGGAAATGCAGGACAGAGGTTGGTCGAATTTTGTGTGAAGGAAATCCCGTTTGTACATAAAAACTGGACCATACGTGCACCCGTTTCTTCAAACGAGACGCATGCATGCATTTGACGTATTCATGCGCGGGTCTTCACACATTTTACGAGGTACACGCACACAAGTATGCAAGTAAGTACAATGTTGTGCAGGTGCAGTCACATCGGCTCAGCTCGAAACGGGTTCGCCCGGTTTAGTTTGGGAAGTTGTTTTTCTATTTAAAAGTAGAACGTCAATGCGAAATCCATGCTGTGCGATACCATCGTTTATTTGGGAGGTAACAAAATGGAATTCTGTGGCGACACAAATGTAATAAATCAGACCAGCGACCTTGACTGTGCTAATGAGCCACCAACAGAGGTTCATTTTCAGTTTACTCGCATAAAAACAAACAACCGTTTGTTCAGCATTTGAAGAATGTAGTTACCGTAATTTCCGGCCTACAGGCCGTGACTTTTTTCACACGGTGATGCGGCTAATTTGTGCATTTTTTTCCCAACTGCCCCAAGGGGGCACTCGAGCGGAAAAGGTAAGAATGAGACCGATGGAATATATGTGCTGAGGAAGTGACTTTTACCGGCCCTGTTAGCGCTGCGCTAGCGTGTTGCTGTTGTGTTACTGGCGTGTCTCAGTGATATTTAACAGTAAGTTTTATTTTAACTGGCCCTGTTGGTGTTAGCACTAGCTTTAGCGTGATGCTAACTAGCGTGGCGCTAGCGTTAGGATTAGCAAGGTGCTACCGTTAAACTTTCTGTGTACTGTCTTTCTTTGTAAATATCTCGTGTTTCAAAGTGGGTTTCAAAGTGTGCACTATGTGTATGTATGTACCAAATGGTATTTCCTTTACAAATCTACTCAGTGAGGCTTGTAACCAGGTCCGCTCTGTAGGCCGGGAATCACGGTAATTGTTGGCATAATTTCAAATAATTAATGCTCAACATTGACCGTGATTGAAGCTTTTCCGATAAATCCCGTCATGGAAAGCTTTATCGATGTTTGAAATCAAACGTTGACTAATGTGTACCAATAATTAATGAGGAATTTGTATTTGAGAAGCACTCAGCTGGTGCTCCACATTTTGGGAGGGGTGTGGGGGAATGAATCCATGAAATGCGGCAATTCCGAGTGTGAATGCACCCACAAACGGTGTGTGACACGGAAGGGGCAGCACCGCATCAAAATGCCGACGACGTAGAAGCATGCGACAAGTAGACCAAGACAGAAGGAAATTCTGTATCGGCGACATCTGCATTTTATGGTGATCGTGCAGTTTCGGGTTACGTGGAGGGAGTTTGACAGGGGTGGCGTTACGTGAGTCCAAAACTGGGCAGGTGGTCATATAATAGGGAGAATCTTTGAAAGGTGAGGATTTCAGAAGGACAAAGGAAAACGGGGAAAGTGAAATTTGATTTCAAGGATTCCGATTTATAGAGAGGGGAGTATGTGACTACACTGCTCAGAGTAGGGGGGGCACTTCACATGGACGGGCTACCCCATGATGTTTTTGTGCAAGCTGTGTCTTTAAAGGGCTCATATTTGACCAAATGAACGTTTTTCTAATCTCGGTTCTTTGGTGCTGCATTAACACTTGAAATACGATTAAAAAAAAAAAATCGTCCACGAATTTTTCAGCTCCAGACGTTTTTCTGACGTGGGCCTAAAATAAGGTGATTCCAATTTCTGAAGCTTGTCTGCTTTCTAGCGACGATCTCCGTCAACATAACAAGTAGTGAAGGTTTGGCCTTCCACGTGGAGACAATTCATCAGAAAAAAGGGGGCCGTCTTCAACAAATATAGAGAAAGCAGATCCCCCCCAAAATGAGTTAAACTCTCTGTGGGGCCTTTTCTGGGCACGGGTATGACAAAACCGATGTGTTTCTTGAAATTAAATTGACATTTTTATACTAAATCCATGTTACGGAGTCACTCTATGGAGGCCCAAATGGCCAAAATATGGGCCCCTCTACCACAGCCCGAATGAGGTCACTTCATCTGTGCACTCAAATCAGTGCGTTTATTTGACTTCATTCAGTCTTTACTTTTTTTTCAAGTACATTTTCAAAAAGCAATTTGAACGTCATAAGGTAGCTGTGCTGCATGAAGCGTACGCTATGTTGATCATTTAATTCCCTGGAGCGACACTGGGCAGTTTTCAAGTTGTCCCGGTTGGATTATGGCGTGAAAACACATTTTCGTCCTCCAGCAGCAGGGATGCACAGCTACAATTTCCATGTTTGTATACCGCATGTGAGTAAATGTACGTTGTCATATTGTGAAACGTTGCCATCGTCGCTTGCCTGTTTTAATGTACCTTTTCGTATTTTGACATGGCGTGCGTGGAGTTGTTTAAAACGGGAAGAATATCGCACACGGGCTTCCTTGGTGTGATTTCTATCACATTAGTGGTGAAAGTGAGAAAATCGCCGATGAAAGCTGGTGTCTACACTGAAGATAATTAATTTGTGGCTGGAAGCCGTCACATTTCAATGAGGAAATCTGTGAGAAACGGTCTTTAAAACGGTAAAGAAGTCGTGTAAAGAAACAATGCGTAGTCTCAAAATCGAGATTTCGCAACGTGGTCTCGTGGAGCTCGTGTGGATTTTCTCCATCGTCCTCCTACATTCCAGGACAATGAGTGTGAGGTTAATTAAAAGCACCAAATTGTCTGGAATTGTGAATGGGGAAGATGTTTCAGGGAGACTTGCGGAATCTAATTAGTACGTATATTTGTTCACCGGTTCGCTGGGAGAAATCACAGTTTTGCTGCCTCCGAGTGAGGTGGGTCGATTCGAGTGTTTCGTCTGTGCATCCCTGCCCTATTGTTCTGTTACTTATTAACTCAGAGTACAATGCAGTTATCATGACCTCTGAGCGTCACCATCAATGTCATGTCATCATCATTTTCGTCATTATTTTTCAGCCAAAGACTGTGGAACCAAATCTAGCAGCAGGATAACCGCAAGCGAAAAATGCTTTGAATTTTAGGCCAATGATAAACATATCCCAAATAAGTTTTTGTGTTAAAAAAAAAAAACCCCAGCATTGGTTCCACAATGCTTGACCGTATGTACTCATGACCACATGACGAACACGGTCCCGCAATGGCAGCCTCTGGCATGAACATAAACAACAAACTACAGCACCACCATAATGACCACCACCACCACCATCATGACCCCACCTAGACGGCAGCCTCTAAATCCTACCCCTAGATCTTGACCCCCTCGGAGCCGTACACGTTGTACCCCTCCCTATAAGTGGCTAGATTCTGGGTGCTGGGGGAGGGGCTGGGGCAGTGGGGGGGACTAAGGTCCACCTTCATGCGCTTGGCTTCGGCCCGCGACTTGTAGCAGAACTCGACCAGCGCCACAAGCATGGCGAGGCCCAGGCCGCCCACGAGGATGTAGAAGACCCCGGCCACGTTAGACAGACTCAAGGCCTGAGACGACTTGTCCTGTGGAGAGCGGGATGGGGGGAGTTGTGTCGGGAAAGAGGTGGGGGGTGACGTCGAAGCCAATGGGGGATGTTTTTGATGGACGTTAAGAGGGAACGAAAGGTAAGAACAGGAAAAATGTTGAGGTCAAAAATCAAGGTGAGATGGAGAGAGTAACAGAAAATAAAAAGAAAAAGTATTGGGGATGAGGAGAGAGAGCGAGAGAGAGAGAGATAAGAAAGAACTGGGGGTTAGACACCTTCAATTGTGATCCATTTCCAGTCAATGAATAAGCTGTAAACATAGCATGCATCTGGAATGATTTCTGCATTTGTCATTTGCCTCATCAGCAACGTTTCCGACTACGTTCTGCATCTACAATTACGGTTAGCGGTGCTACTTTTACTGCTCAAACCAGTTCTGCGTACGTGTACGTAGCCGACGACGTCGGCGTGTCAGAGCAGCTAAATTAGTGGCCCTTTAAACGGATGACAGCCAGCATTTATTTTAGCAACAAAGACATTTTACTGCACTTTCCAAAAGTCCATAGCACTTTGGATCGTTACGTTTCAGCTAATTGAAGTCGAATCCTTGGTATGAACTTCTTGTTGCAATGATATATTCATATTCTATTCTGTGGGTCAATGTTTTTTTTCCCCAAATTTCCACCAGAAACCATAACAGTTAACTTTGGTGGTCATATTAAAGCAAGGATGCAATGCAAAGAATCAACATTGGTTGTTTACAACAGACCACACGTATAGAGCTCGTGCACGTCCGTCGCCATTTTCACGGCGCCGTATTGCCGATCAAAAAGAGCTGCTCGACTGTGTGGGGGACATCGAACCGGAGCAGAATATTCACAATGCCCGAGACTCGTTGTGCTGTGCGTTGTTACAACAGACGAGATAGATATTCAAAGAGATCATTCTATGGAATACCAGCTGAAAAGACGAGAAAAGATCGATGGATTTGGGCAATTAAACGGGATGGCTGGTGCCCAACCAAAATACACGCGACCGTGTAGCGATTACTTCGTTTCAGGTAGGAACTATCCTTCTCAATCTCAAATTCCCAAGAAGTATTTATAATGCCAAGTTGGCTCATTTGAGAACAATGTGTCTCCATCATACACGGAAGCGTGTTGCGGCCACACGTTAAGGTTCGGTAAACCTTTCCCCGACAGACATTTTTTTTATTTATTTTTTTAATAAGCATTGTTCTCAAATGAGGCCAGTGCATATTTAAAAAAAGAAATTAAACTGTCGGTCACCGTGATGTTTACGTGTGGCTGCAACACGCTTCTGTGTACGGGGGTTAAAGCCAATCCCAGCGGTTTATTTTCTTTTTTTAAATACGCATTGGACTCATTTGAGAACAAAGCATATTTAAAAAAAAAAAAAAAAAGTTTGTCACGGGCAGGTTTACCGAAGTTTAATGTGTGGCCGCAACACGCTTCGTGCACGGAGGAGCCGACTCGCTGTCTTTTTTTTTTTTTTTTTTTCCCAATCATAGTTAATGAATGCGAATTTGTGTAAAACCAGGGGTCATTTATTTAAATATTGGTATTTACATTGAAAAAATCTTAGTGGCTCCATCATTATGTGGATTTATACTTGATTGAGAACAGATCCAGCAACGAAGTATTTGTATGCGTCTAGACTTTTCCGTGTAAATCTCGACGATTTACTCACCAGATCCATGTGTAGTCAATTTCTTATCGGGATTAAATACGGGTCCTCTATGCCAAGTGTCTCTCATTTTTGTTTATTGTCACCTTCTAAATGTTTAACGGTATCGGACAAAACTCTGGGCGTCGTGCTATAAGACATATTTTCGGGCCATCTCCAATCGACTTAGCATTGAGCAATGCTTTGTTTGCTAGACCGTCAATATGGCCAGTCACGTGACTTCGGTGACTTAAGTGCACGAGCTCTGTCAAGAATTGAATTTTGTTTTTTGTACGACACGTTTTGGAGACCAGATGCACACGCGTTTGAAAATAGAACTCTTTGGTGCTCCTTTCTGAATATAATATATAGTATTTGTATCACTTTGAAATGAACAATGGCACCCAATTTGGTGTGCTTCTACATCCTGTGCTCGTTGGCGCTTTTTGAAATACAACAAGGAGACATAAATGTGATCATAATCTAATGATATAGTAAGCGATATTATATTTGTGACGCCAAGTGCAATGAGGATGAGTTTGCCACAGAAACTGAACAGAAAGTCATTATCTGTCTTTAGATATTCGATGCTTTTAGCTAAATGTAATTCAACGTCATATGCGATGATGTTCAAAATTCATAGTCCCTCCGATGTCGAGCAGATTATAAATATGTATATATGTATTTTTTGGATGATAAAGCAAAACAGTGTTGTTGCTATGACAGTAGTTGCAGTAATCTGGAGCATGTTGAGGATGAAAGTTTCAGGCTAGCATTCTGGGCTGTAGCAGCGTGAGACTGACCTTACTTCCAGAGTCCTTGGGTCCACATTCTCCCTTGTCATACCACCATTTGTTTTTCAGTTTGTCTAAGACGCCCGCTTCGCTCAGTTTCAAAACGGCAAGGTTTACCGGGGTTCTTTGCGTGTAAAAATAACATAAATAACATCATAGGTCATGTTATTTTATGTTATTGAACGAGTTTCACATATGCATTGCACATCTCAGTCACATTGTTAACAAGTACTTCAGAATCAGAATGAGACCAAGTGACCTAGCGTGGATCCCACTGAGTACATGTGTGTATCCTCGTTGAAGAGGGGCTGGGGGTGGGGGGGGGGGGCGGGTCGCAGCGGAGCTACACGAGCTACAGACATATGAGTGGGACCCACCTTTGTCACTTCACGTAACGCAACCATACTACCCCGGCTGCTACTTTAGCAAAACACACGCAAAGACTCTCAAGTCAGGAATATTCAGCCAACCTTACGAAGGTCTGCCCTTTCCCTCGCGCGTGTTTTTACTCCGTGGCGGCATTCAGCAATCATTTTAAACGATTAAAATGCACATTAAGTCGCCGTCGGCTTGCGGGTGTGTCAAATAATTTAACGCTATGCAACTGGGCTCCGTCAAAGACTCGGTAGTTCAATATTTCTCACCTAGACTGATATCCATCTATCCATTTTCTTTGCCGCTTATCCTCACGAGGGTCGCGGGGAGTGCCGGAGCCTATCCCAGCTGTCAGCGGGCAGGAGGCGGGGGACACCCTGAACTGGTCGCCGGCCAATTGCAGGGCACATCGAGATATACAGTCGCACTCACAATCACGCCTAGGGGCAATTTTAGAATTTCCAATTCATGTTGCATGTTTTTGGGATGTGGGGGGGGGGGGGGGCACGGGGAGAACATGCATGAATCTCCACACAGGCGGGCCCGGAATCGAACCCCGGACCTCAGAATTGTGAGGCCAGTGCTTTCCTAGCTGATCTACCGTGCCGCCCTGGACAAATATACGAGTACAATTCTACTGTTGTACCTTTTATACAGTAATGATATGACATACTACTATAATTATTCTCTGAATTATTCTCTCCCGTTTAAAAGGATTCACACCTAAATGAAGTTTGGAGTGTATTTTGCTTTTGTGACTTCGTATTATGGTAACAGCACATTTCGCTATCATTATTATCCACAATTCTGCTTTTTATTAGTATTTTTCTCATTACTCTGGCTATAATTTGATGTGATTGGTCTCTGTCTGTCTTTAGGTGGCATATACGTCCCGGAAAAGCAATATTTTAGCATAATTCAAAAGTTGGTTTGGAATATTGTACTCACAAAATGTATTTAAAATATTTTGAAATACTAAACACAAAGCAATTGGGTATTTTATCATTTAATTTCACTTTGCCACTATTAATTATTTATCCAGCGAGTGGAAAATTGACTTCTGAGCGAAACAATTTTGCGGATATCGTCTATGATATGCTTCAAGGTTCCTTTTTAACTGCGGAAGCAGAAATGTCAACTTAAGCCTTAAAGGATTTGGTACTTCCAACTTTCCTCTCATTTGTTGTCGGCATCTCACCCAGAGCACCACTAGGGGGCGAACATTCCTGCCTTGACAGTTTTTGAGAATTGTCCTCTTGAATCTTTTCAGCACAGAACCTCCTCATCACCTTGCTTTTTACTTTTGGGGATTAAAAAAAAAAAAAAGTTTCAAATATGTGTCGGTACTGTCATCTGATGAGAAATGTTTATCTTTTGATAAGCTCGAGTGTTCTATCTGCGTCAAAGGTCTGAACCTTTACATTTGAAGAAAGGTGTACACCTTTGACAACCGCTGTGACCTTGAGTCAAGATCCGAAGCAGAAGGTTTTTCAGGAGGTTTCGGAGGCTCGCTTTTGCCCTTTTGCCTGAACTCTTCAGCAGGGTAGATGCTTGCATTACTCTCCCGGGGTTGGGGGGGTGGGACGGACCATCGCAGGCTCCCCCAGCCGGTGATAGCCCCCCCCCCTCCCCCCGCACCCCCGTTCCCTCAGGGTGGGAGGGGCAGACAGAGAGGGCTAACCTTGGAATCCCCTCCCCCGCTGCCACATTCTCCTTTGTCATACCACCACTTGTTTTTCAATTTGTCCAACAGGCCCTGCTCGTTGAGCTTGAGCACGGCCAGGTTGACCGCATTTCTTAAAGTAAAAAAAATGAAAAATAATAAAAAAAAAAGGAGGAGGGGGGGGGAGGAGGAGGACATAAGATAATTTGGTCAGAGCAAAGGATGGAAGGAAAGAAAGACAAGCCGGATGGACACCAGTGCGGGGGGGGGGGGGGGAAGGTGAGGGACACGGAAGCAAAGGGAGCACAACTGAGCGGAGTTGGAAAGCAAATGGGAAACGCCACAGACAAAACTCTCTTCATCTCTCTTACTCTCTCCCAGCAAATCTATTTTATGCAAATGCCATGGAGGTGAACTGTATCTGTGCAAGACGTGTCACACTGAGATCCAGATTGCTGGTGTACAGTGTTAACCAGGGATGTCGCCTGCTGATGGAGCCCTCGTCCCCTCCTGCTGCTTCGCTATACCCCTCCGGCTAGTCTCAACCTGTGCGCGTGTGTGTGTAGCAACTTTCCTACAAGCCTCCTGCTCACACCCCTGTAGGGATTGTGACCTCCAAACAAAAATCAGGGACGCTGGGCTGTATTTTGGATTTTAAATTGAGTCTGAAATGGGAGGTTTTTGTTATTACCTCGGAATACTTCACGTAGTATTGTCTGAAGGAATTTGCTATTTTTTTTTGTTTTTGGGGTATGCACCCGTACAACTGTACCTTTTTTTTTTTCATCGACTAAAATGTCCTATAGAGTAATTGTGAATAAATATTAAAAAGGCTTGGAAATGTTTGAGAAGTTTTGCAATTTGTCCAAACTTACCACTAGTGGGCTTTACATAGATTTTGTCGACGTACTCATCATAGATGCTTTCATGAATCCCGGAGAATAGTGCTTAACTAGTTCTACATCTGTTGGCATAGATGAATGGCTTGAGAAAAAACTATTATTGCACCGTTCCAGATTCCAGATACTTGTGTGTTGTATTCCTCTTCGCGTTGACTCTGCTGCCAGCTATTTGAGCTCTCTAGTTTCTGCCATCATGGCAGCTATGTCGGAATGTTGCCATATTCAACATGGCGACCACATAATCATGTCTGTTTTATCCGGGGTCCGTTACGTCGAGATTCCAGGGTATGTCAAATTCTCAACCCGTTTATATCTCTGCAAAAGTGGATGCGCATTCACCGCGTCTTCGCCCATTGTTGGTCTGGCATGCACAAAGATGGCAGCAAACATGTTTTTCCGTTTAATTGGTCGATCATGTAAATATTCCCTTAATCCCACGGTTTTTTTTTTTTTTTTTTGGCTCACTCGACCATATGTTTGCAATTTTCATCTGATTTGAGAGCCCCTTGAAAAAGCCCATTAGCTCAATGCTGCAAATATGACAATACTGTTTTCTCGGGTCCGTGAGTCACATCCCGTTCGAATCATAATTGCTTTTCTTTCTCTGCGGTCGGGCATGAGACTACTCGGTCTGTCTCACAGTCAGGTTTTCTGTTTAGTTGCTACATGTAAATGTATTGCTGGTATTTTATGATTATTTATAGTTTCGTGTGTGTTCATGCACAAGTAAAGAGAGTTCAGAGATATTGATCAAGACAGTGTTCTCTGGGGTGGTCTAATCTACAAGCTATGACAGTGGTTCCCAAAGTGGGGTCCACGGACCCCCAGGGGGTGAAAAACGTCTTTCCAGGGGGTCCGCGACACAATGTCTGAGACAGAGTAATAATAATATATTTTTCTGAAGAAAAGAACAAAAATATCCAGCTGCATTTGAAAGCACCGCGGGGAAGTTTTGACCGCTATTTTAGACCTGATGAATTGTCTGGAAAAGAAGAATCATGGGTTCAAGATCCTTTTGGCTTCAATCTTGACACAAACTCATCGAACTCCGTCATTCAGAAGCCATCCGTCAACAATTTGGGAACGAGTCAAACAGCACTTTTTGCTGCGAGGGGTTGGAACTGTTCCCAAAACTCGCCAATACTATGTTCCCTCCGTTACTACGTACAAGTGTGAAGGGCTTTTCAACTCTATTAGTTGTGAAGACCAAAAAAAACACAAAATCGTCTGGAAGCTAATCATGATGTGAGAATTGCCCTTTCCAGTGTTGAACCACGTTTAGATTTATTGTGTAAAAATAAAAAGCGAGAACACGTGAGCCACTAAAATGGAATATTTCTTTGTACCAGAACGGCAGAGCTGTGTCCAGCACTACATTATTGGCGAATGTTGAGGTTGGGGGTCCGGGCCCAGGTTGACTTTGGGAACCACTGAGCTGTGATTTGATGATTCGAGAAATGAAAAGCAGTTTATAAACAGTCACATGTCATTATTCAAAGCCAGACTTCAAAATGCAACAATCATCGGAGAACTTTTGTTGTTCACCGACATGACAGACAGACACTATGAGGAGAGGCAACCTCACATTCATGCTCCCAGACACGTTTTCCATGTTTTGCTTGATTGAGAGGAAAGTAAGAGACAACTTTTGTATAATCCTGGGAGATAAGACCACACGTTCACTGTCTGTCAGCTCATAAAAATGCATTATTATTATTATTATTATTATAAGCAGAGGGTGACAAACCCTAGCTGCTGGTAGTTGAAGGACTCCTTTGCACCACTCATGGGGAAAGTTATAGGACAGGCTTGTTGCTTTGTTTTATGTCCAAGTTGCCCCCCCCCCCCCCAAAAAAAAAAATAGTGAGAGATAAATTGAAATTTTTTTTTGGCTCCCCCCTCGGCAGACACATATCGGATTGGGAAAGCTCTGCCAAAAAAAAAAAAAAAAATGTGCGAAATAAACTAATGTCTCCTGAGGGGGGGAAAACAACGACACATTTGTGGCTTGAATTCCCAAAGTCAATCTCTGCAAAACGTTATCCACACTTCGAAGGAAACAAGGGTTAAAGGTTTGTGGTTGATCAAGTTTAAGTCCCCCCATTAGCAAGGCCCCTCTGGTCTGTTCCTTTTATTGTTATTTCCTATAATTTCCCCTTTTGGGTGGAGATGCAGTGGTTGAAAAATGAGGTTTTTGCCGCTCCTCACAGTTAATTCTACGTCATCATTATCATCAGTATCATCATCATCATCATCATCATTATAATGCAATAGCATGGAAGTTACACAGAAACAAGACGGCAGACACGTGGACAGTGTTACCTGCGAGGTGGCCCTGCGAAGAAACAAGTGTAATGGAGGAGCAACATAAAAAAAAAAAAATGACGCAGGACACAACGATGACAAAAATAGAAGTGACAAAGAGAAACGCACAATGAGACAAAACTGAAGAAAAAAGGATGCAAGGTGATCAAGAGGAGATATGATGATGTCTACACATTTAAACCTCATTCCAATTGCTGCTGGGTGAAAATGTTTTTTTTTTTTTTTTTGGTTTCCAGGTTGTCATTTTCTTGATTTGTGGGATCCACTTATAAGGGTGTCCCCCGACGTCAGAAAAATCAATTGTTGATAGATTCTTGTTTGAGAAGATTTCACCGGGCAGCAATATGACAGCAGTGTTTGTATGAAAGGCACAGCAGGGTAGGTGGAATATCGCAGCAATAGCACAGTACCACTCTTGTTACTGTTTCCTATTGTCACATTACTCCACCTACCTTAACTGTGAGCCTTTGGGTGTCGCGATTCCGTATCCTTTGGAGTCCAGGTTCCCCCCGACTTTCATGGTGTCGCACGGCTTGCGCTGCTCCGTGTACTCGTTCATGGTGGACTCCAGGAGGAAGGCGTACTTCCCCTTGGACTTGCGCACCCTCGCTACACCTTCAGCGGTGGTTTTGGTGAAGACGGTCGGCTCGGCCGATTTCATGTAGGACCACATCTTCTCATAGACGGCTATTTTGGACCTCTGGGGAAAAGATGGAGAGGGGGAGGGGAAGCAGAAACAAACCAAAAATTAATCCATGTAGAGCAAGGGTATCAAACTCATTTTTGTCGCGAGCCGCATTGTGGTTACGGTTTCCATCGGAGGGACGTTATGGCTAAAGCCATAAAAGTTTCCGAATCAGAAATCAAGGGTAATGGGTTTTTCAACTATTGTTGATGTTTGGGAACACAAAAATGCTTGCAATATCTCAGTGTTATCATTTATGATATGGGAATTAGAATTTTTTGTACAGATTTGAAAAGTTAGGGAAATCATGGACGTTGGCACACATGATTTGCCCTCGTGGGCCACAAAAAAATCATGTGGTGGGCCGGTTCTTGCCCCCGGTCCTTGAGTTTGACAACACTTATGCAGCGAATAATTGATATATACATATATGTATATATTTTGTAACTCTTCTGTTGACTCATATGAGACTGTCCAAGTGTATGTACAGGCATATGTTGCATCATTTATTGGTTACCACACTTGTGCTCACATTATGGAAGTAGATCAGTGCCACCGGGATTTGAATTTGAAATGTAAAGTGATCACATTTTCAATAGTTGAATTTCAGTGTAACTTTTCAGTGTTAACAATTCAACTGGCTACAATTCGCTGTCTAAAATTCACCGTCTGTGCAACCAGGCAGGGTTACTTCAGGTCACAACCCAACAGCCAGCCAATCCAGTTACGCTTTCTTAGTATGCGACGTCACATGACTAAGAAAGCGTAACTGCGATTGGCTGGGTGTTCTGCGAGGTGGCACAAATGGTGAATTTTAGACAGCGAATTGTAGCCAGTTGAATTTCAGACAGCGAATTGTAGCAAATATTGAAAATGTGATCACTTTAAATTTCAAATTCAAATCCTGGTGGCGCTCATCTACTTCCATATCACATCCTCCATCATGGAGGTCCAATTAACTAATAAAAATGCACTGAAGCGGACCTTCAAAACTTTAAGGGATGCTTTAGTCATAGCTTCTCAACTCCTGGGGACTTCATCATAAAAAAAAAAAAAAAAAAAAATCTCTCACAACCCCCTCCCAACACAGCCCTCCAGTCCTCCACGAGCTATGTGGACAGCAACTCACAAGAATATGTGGCTCTCTTCTCTCCACAACTGCTGTCATTGACGTAGAAATCGCTCAAGATGTGCATTCTGTGGTGGTTTTTGCCATGATGAGGAAGAGTTTTTGAGATCCAAACTTCTTAGTTCTAGTTCTCCTGATTCAGCTGTATGAGGCTGAGAGCTGGAACGCATATAGCAGTGGAACTTGCAAGATCCTACGGCTAAAATAGGAATATAGTTGAACTATCAGCGGCGTTTTGAAGGACTCCAACATTGACAGCATGAACACAAAAGTCAATTGACACTTGCTCTGATGAACAGTCCCACTTACCGCCATCAAAACCCCCTACATATGCCGCCACTGCAACATAGGACATAGAACTATCAAGAACTATCAAGGATCGACCTTTTCAGTTAGCAGACCCACAGATGACCAGACCAACCTACAGGAGGACAATCATTCTCGCTTCGAGTGATCGCCAACGATGCTGCCAACAGTTGCGCGTCCCGACCACGTGTATCCTCACGGATCCAGCAAGCGCGGGAGTCGTGTCACGCGAGCGACTTATCTTCCCCCTGATAGCGTTACCCTCGACTAGACGCCTCTGCTGACCCCCGCGTTCAATAAGGCGCCCGTTTGCGCCTGCGGCTCGTGCATGACGGACACCTATCCCATAATAATGTCCCTCGAATTCGAGAGCGCCGGCAGACCGCTCCTCTCACCTTGCCGTCCCTCCTTTTCATTTTATGATTTCGTCTGCCCTCCAAAGTCCATCATAAACTCAACCTTCACGCCAACAACTCTTGAACGCCCACACGTCTTCTCCCTTCCTCATCTTCAAGCTGAGTCAATACGTTTTTATTATATCAGTCCCCCCCCCCACATGATACAGTATATACACTGTATATATACGGTATTTACATTGTTTATTATATCAGGTTATGAAAGAATATCCAAACGTAGCCAAAATTCTGATAGTGTTCTAATTGGATCTCATTACATGTCATTATATTGTTTGCCCCGCTGGTACATTATTTGAAGATGATGCGGCAATGATGACTTTGCAAATATACTGCATCTTTTTTTTTGGGGGGGGGGGGAGATGTGTGACAATATGATGCGACTCCATAATCTTGAACAATGAGTGAGGCGGTAAAGGAGGAAATGGATGCTGGAATTCACCTTCAAGCATCCGCACTTTGAAAAACACATTTAATTATCCACGGATACACAAATGCGCTCAGAGGAGGGCGAGGGGGATCGGCCTCGCGCACGTACATTCACATGCACCCATAGTTCTATGAATATGTTTAGATGCGCTCATTCATACGCACACATGTAGTCACACAAACCGGCACAGATAATTAATGGTGGTGGTGAATCCCCCCTCAGCTGTGGGGGAGTAAATTGCTTTTTCACCCTCCACAGATTTCAGCCTGCTCGTTATGTTGATGATGCCAGAGCTGTTCACACAAGCACAAACTGTCTGCTCTGATAGTCCCCCCCCCCCCCCCATCCTAGAAGCCACCCAACACCCTCAACTACAGCTCGCATCTTTCGAATCTGTTATTTGGCGTATAAACACACACAATGAGCGCAAGACTCTTCGGAATACGTCTTCCTGCAAGAGCGTGTCTACATGTGACAGAGCACATTTAGCGGTTTTCCCCTCGAGACTCTGCAATCGTTAGTTAGCCTTCCCTTAAGCGGTGAATGAGTGAAACTAATCTTGGGCTTGGCTCAGCCACTTAACTTCACGCCTCTATAGAGAGCGTACTCTCTACCATGACTTGTCCCCGCTTATTAATACTCCACTTAGTAAAGCTTGAACAGTTCTTGATCATATTGGTATGATGGCGGCTTTCACAACTTCATGTTAAAAGTTGTCTCGGCACATTGCGATTTCCTGCTCCCTTTCTATAGTTTCGGCGGCCATTTACACCAACTAAAAATGGATAAAAAGTAGTTGTCTTGGTCACTCGTTCATCAGACGACGTTTGAAGAGAGAAATGTTTTTAAAATGAAGACGTGTGCTGGATCCTCAAGATATAGAGCTCGGTATTTTGTTTTCCCATTTGCTCGAGTTTTCTGATCCATGCCGCTATCTGGTTGTATCACGCTGCTGTAATTGTTGCTGAAATCAGTCAGTTTCTTCTTGTTCCTTCCTCCGTGGTGTGCTAGTTTGGGAAAATGAAAGGCTTTTTATTTTATCCCGGCCACACTTTTGGTACTTTCTTGCAGTTTCCTCCACAATTCGAGGCATACATGTTTTTTTTTTAACAGATAAGTCCGGTGGTAAATCAGGTCACAGCAGTTTGTGGATCCCCAGAAAGAAGCAAAGTGTGCCATCGACACTTTAGCCACTATTTAAATACCTGCCGTTCTAAGAAAGGAACACTTCACTATCATTTCTACAAAGGTTTGTATTTTTTTTCCACGGGAGGTTCTGCAAAAGGCCATCAATTTATTCTTCACCACCCACCTGAAATGGAATAAATCTGTTTTCACACTCAATTGTCGTCGTCCTGCCCACAGTTGAGGCTGAATTCTTATTTTTGTATGTATGAAAAGTGCAAAGTCTGAAACCTGGTTTCTCTACCCTTTCTCCAATAATCCTGTTGAATAGTCTTCTTTCAATTAAGTCTTTTGTTTGGAGTACGATTGCGTGTAGTTTTCCATGCTGCCATTGGTGGACTGTTTTTAATATGACTGGAAGAAAAAACTCAATTTTAAAATACATTGTGGCAGGGAGGAGAATTTATGCGACAGTGTTGCTTATTTGTGGCTGTTGAATGCAAGATGCATTTCTTCTTCTTCTTCTTCTTCTTCTTTTCCTTTCGGCTTGTCCCGTTAGGGGTCGCCACAGCGTGCCATCTTTTTCCATCTTAGCCCATCTTCTGCATCTTCCTCTCTAACCCCAACTCCCCTCATATCTTCCCTCACCACATCCATAAACCTTCTCTTTGGTCTTCCTCTCGCCCTTTTGCCTGGCAGCTCCATCGTACTAGCACCCTTCTACCGATATCCTCAATCTCTCACCTCAGAACATGTCCAAGCCATCGAAGTCTGCTCTCTCGAATCTTGTCTCCAAAACATCTAGCTTTGGCTGTCCCTCGAATGAGCTCATTTCTAATCCTATCCAACCTGGTCACTCCGAGCGAGAACCTCAACATCTTCATTTCTGCCACCTCCAGTTCTGCTTCCTGTTGTCTCTTCAGGGCCACCGTCTCTAATCCGTACATCACGGCCGGCCTCACCACTGTTTTGTAAACTTTGCCCTCCATCCTAGCAGAGACTCTTCTGTCACATAGAACACCAGACACCTTCCGCCAGCTGTTCCAACCTGCTTGGACCCGTTTCTTCACTTCCTGACCACACTCACCCTTGCTCTGGATTGTTGACCCCAAGTATTTGAAGTCGTCCACCCTCACTATCTCTTCTCCCCGTGGCCTCACTCTTCCCCCTCTACTTTTCTCATTCACGCACATATATTCTGTTTTACTTCGGCTAATCTTCATTCCTCTCCTTTCCAGTGCAAGTCTCCATCTTTGTAATTGTTCCTCTGCATGCTCCCTGCTTTCACTGCATATCACAATATCATCTGCGAACATCATGTTCCAAGGGGATTCCAGTCTAACCTCATCTGTCAGCCTGTCCATTTCCACTGCAAACAGGAAGGGGCTCAGAGCTGATCCCTGATGCAGTTCCACCTCCACCTTAAATTCTTCTGTCACACCTAAGGCACACCTCACCATTGTTCTGCTGCCATCATACATGTCCTGTACTATTTTAACATACTTCTCTGCCACACCAGACCTACGCATGGAGTACCACAGTTCCTCTCTTGGTACTCATACCAAGTCATAGGCTTTCTCGAGATCCATAAAGACACAATGAAATAGCATATCAAATCGGGTGTTGCAAGCACAATATTAAATGCAAATGATCAAGGGGATTAAGGCCGTACCCTGAAGAACTCCTTGGTAGAACCTGAATCCAGTGTCCCATAGGCTATCTCTGTCTGTTTGGCCAAGTCTTCTGCACTCTCAATGGGCGAAACCATCCTCTCCACGGTCAGGAAGGCAGCGAGGTTGGCTGTGTAAGACGAGATGATGATCAGGGTAAAGAACCACCAAACACCTCCCACAATACGTCCAGACAGAGACCTGGAGAGAAGACAGATGGAGGCGGAGGAGGGAGAGAGAGAGCAAAAAGGAGTGCGGCGCAAAGGAAACGAGTGGGAAGGGTGAGGACGAAGAGGACGGGCGCGAGAGGAGGAAGAGATCAGGAATGGGATTTGGAATGGATGTTTGCAGTCAGATGATGGACCACAGAAGTGTATCGGTTAAGGACATCAAAAATAAAAATGAAAATAAGAGCGATGGGGATAAGCAGAGAAGAAAACAGACAGGCTTAATTATTGCTTTATTTTTGAAAGACATTTCCAGTGAAATTGCATGCGTGCGTGACGGCGCAGCAATATTATCAAGTCAAACCTCTTTCATCTCCAGAAGCAGTTCAGTACGCAGAATAACAAAGACCGATGGTAATCTCGGCTCACCTTCTAACCCGCACGCCCTCTTTTTCTCTTCCTCCGTGTTTACTGTCCGTCTCGCGACTGAGAGCGAGCACATCGGCGTAAGTGGCAATTCTCTGTTTGCTTGAAATTGTTTTTACCGTGTAAGTGGCGAGCGGGGAGGAGTGAACACCAACAAAAGTTTTTTTTTTTTTTTTTTTTTTATTAATATGAAGGCCTTGGAATTGCGTGCATGAATAGCTCGCGTAAAACACGCCCCCTTTAAAAAGTTTTTTTTCCCCCCCTCTGCACTTGTCTACGTGGAAGGACGATGAAGTTTCAATTATATAGTACGATGACCTCAAGTCCAACACAGTTTTGACAGTGACCCAAGTAATGCGGTGCAATATGTATAAATATTTGATATCCCGATATACAAACCACACTTCCAATGAAGTTGGGATTTTGCGTAACAGATAAAGACAGAAAACATCCATGCGGGCATCCACCGCAATGATTTGGAAATCATTTTCAACCTCATTTGTATACACCGAGACAATAACCATAAGCGGCATGGAGATTATGTCATGAAATAAAGTGCATCCATCCATCCATTTTCCGAGACGCTCATCCTCACAAGGGTCGCGGGAGTGCTGGAGTCTCTGCCCGCTATCAACAGGCAAGAGGTAAATGGTTAAAAATGGGTAAATGGTTGCCAGCCAATTGCAGAGCACATAGAAACAAACAACCATTCGCAGTTTAGAGGAAACTGGAGCACCCGGAGAAAACCCACACAAGCCACACTGTACAAAGACACAGAGGCGGGGGCCGGAATTTTAACCTCAGAACTGTGAGGCTAACACTAACGAGAGGCACCACCATGCCGCCTTGCAGGGTGGTATGGATTTAGAATAAAATGTCACATTTGACCCCCCCCCCCCCCCAAAAAAAAAGATTTCAGATTTGAATCATTTTCCCATTCTCTATTAGAACGTAACAATCAATACAAATGAGCTTTGTTTGCATTTCCACGTAATATTGCTTTTTTTTTTTTCGTATTCCAGAAATTGTGAAATAAGTGCTTCCTTGTGTGAAATGAAGACCTTTTTATTTCATATGTATATTGGGAAAAAGAACAAAAACATCAATGACATTTTTTAAATACAGTAAAGCCTCGGTTCTAGAACGTCCCCATTTTCAAATGAAAATTTTGAGATTTTTTTTTTTTTGCTTCTGTTTTCGAACCGAAATCGGTCCTTGAACGCCTCAGACAAAACCCGGAAATAGCATATTGCGTGTGGTCAGACCAGCTGACCCCTGACGTGTTTTGTTTTGAATTCTCACACCCCTGAAAAAAAACCCCCAGATATAACATAATGCGTGCGTTGCAAGCAGTTGACCCACCCGCGACGCGTTTTGTTATTGTCTATTCGAACGCCCCCCGAAAAAAAAAAACAAAAACAGAAATGACAATGTGCATGGCGCAACCAGCGATCTTTTGTTATTCTGTATAACAAAGCCTCTGTACACAGACGTGTCCCGGTAGTGACTGTTGTTTTTCTACTTATCGAGGACTTTAACACCCAATCATGGCTCCAAAGAAGGCAAGTTGCTCATTTAAAGTTATTCTGCACTTTTTGTTAATAAAAAAAGGCCAGGGGGGGCGAGTCGCTACAGATACGGCAATGCGCTCCCAGCCTAGCGTACTCTACTACTAAAGCACACATTTCAAGCAAAAAATGAATATATTTCTTCAATATTTTTATCATTTAAGTATTTAAACTATACATGTATTTATTAGCAGTTTAAAAGTTTAAAAAATGCTTTAAAAAGACCAATTTTTTTAAGGCTTGGAACGCATTATTTCTTTTCCCATTCATTGTAATGGGAAACATTGATTTGGTTTTCGAACAAATCACTTCTCGAACCGTTTTCTGGAACGGATTGTGGTCGAGAACCGAGGCATCACTGTACGTATCTAAGAAAAACAAACAAATAATCTGCAGACTGCATGGCCCAGTTGATGCATTTATCTTTGTCTGAAAATCCCACTACACCATCTTGACCTTAGTCTTTTCTTATGTAGCGTTGCACAGATGAGGCAATGCGACCGCAGCGACATATTTTGCACACGTTTTGGGGTAAAAAATTTCCAACATATTCGTAAAACTTTCTTTTGCAACACAAATTGTCGCGGAGCAGTTATAAAAGTTGCAAAGTTCAACAAAATTATTATATTGGCAAGACTGACTGCGATTGTGAAAAGCAAAGCTTACGTGACAAGTCACGGTCAACGTGTGAGTGAAGCTCCATGAATGAATCTGTGATTTTTATCAAGCGTTACGTAAAAGGTCCGACACCCAGAAATGTCCTCTTCGGACAAGAAAACGTGTGAGTACAAAAGTCAGATGAAAGAGTTGCGCGTGCCATCTGAGATGAATAATTACAATTTATAATCAGAATTTTTCAAATGCTTTTCTATCTTGGTAGGTGTAGAATAAAAGTCCTGCAGGAAAATAGAGGAATGATTTCTCTTGCAACATATGCCTTGCCTTTGGCTTGTATGTGCGTGTGTGTGTGAGTGTGTTGCCGGAGAAGAGGAGGAGAACATGAAAAAAAGCGATGGTTATTAAACATCATTTGGCCTTGCACCAAGTTAGAGATGATGTTTACCTCCGGGAGGTTGATGGAGTGTGCTTCATTCCGATAACGCCGTGACGGAGGATACACTTGCATGCATGTGACGAAGTGCGTGTGTTGGTGGCTCCGTGCAGTCATGTGATGTCCTTGATTTCCTCGTGTGACGCCAGTTTGAGAACGTTTATCCGACCGCGTGAAGGTGTGTGTTGGTATGCAACAGGCAACGCATTCTATGGGGCGTCGTGTATCATCCATGATAGCCAACAGATTGCCTTCCCAAATCGTGTGAAAGATTAATGGCACACTTTCTTTTTTCAGTCTCTCTCTCTCTCGCTTTCACACACGCACGACGCTTTTCAAGCGAACGTTGCTTCTTTGCATGAAACTCAGCAGTGTTGTTTTTACTCACTCTGCGGAACTAGACAATTTAAATGTATGGCCTGCATGCGTGGCCATGTCTTCCATTTGGTCTTTTTCCATATTGTTTTTCCAACGGCCAACAGAGATTTATTACTTTCTGTATATCATGTACAGTATGTTTCAAGATTTCGCTCTTCACCTCCACGCATACAGCAGAGTGGCGGATGCTACGGCTGCAGCGTTGGATTGCCCAGAAGCAATAAGTGGAAAGCGATGAATGGATATAAGACCAATTTGTATCAGCGGTTTTCACGACGATGGGTTCAGCGCGCCCGAACCGTCCCGGGCCAACCCGACCCGGCCAACGACCGTCGAACCCTCCGAGCAATCGCGACTGGTCCGGCTGTTTTTTGGTCAGTGGAGCAGCCTAACTCGGCCGGGCTGCTCCATATGATCTTCCTAATTGGTGGCGATATCCAGCCTAGCGAGAGGGGCTACGTAGGCTCCATCGAACGGCGGTTGAGGACGTGGTGGCCGGATAAAAACCGGTACTCATCCTTGGTGGCTACCCTACACCCGAGTTGGACAAAACCGAAATCAAGATCCAAACTATCGCAACTCCGCTCCGGACGAAGAACGCACGCTCAATGACTATATGGCTGGTGTCGACAATACTATCTCTGAAATGCGGACAGAGCCCTCACGACGACTGCGCAGCGGCTACCACTACGCTGACCGTAAAGGACTTGTGGAAACGTCCGAAGGAAGTGGCTGCCTTCCTGGAACGAGAAGTCGACTGAACAGTGCGATTGTCTAGCTACAACAACAACAACCGATTGTGTCAGCATGTCCTCTGAGCTCACCCGATAGAAAAAGGTTTCTTGGACAGTGGTACGAATAAAAGGCTGAATAATTTCCACAGTGTGCACAGATTGCAAACTGGTGTAAAATGATACGGTATTTTGTTTTTTTGGTGCATATTTATTTTGCACTTGTGGGTCTTGAGGGCACCACTGGGAGAGAGCCGTGTACCAGCGTGTCTTAGCAAGGCAGTGAGATCAAGTCACGAAGCCAAGCCGAAAGTTTCAAGCGAATACAGTTGTACAAAGTGTCAAAGAATTGATAGCCATGTTAAAAACACATCATTACTATTATAGTTATCGGTTTCATCTACCCTCAAACTGTTAGGTTTCAATTTCATTCTCAAGCAATAAAAAGTGCAGGCGGGAACCACCACTTTGGTCGACTTGTGGAGGGCGGGGAGAGTATCTTGCTTGGTGTGATTCACTTCCATACAGTCCGTGTGGACTCGTCTCAGCTGTTTTGTAAAAACGTCTCTGACGCAAAGAAATGGTCATGGGGAATAAAGGTGCAGAATCAATATCAATCTGACTATGATATGACAATATCGCGGTGTACTTCCCAGCACATTTTCATACTGTCCTCTCCCAACTTGTTCCGAGTGCGTTTCTTCCCGATTTTTGGGATTGCTACTCGTTTGGGAGGCATCACTTTAGCTTTTCAGACAATCATACTGTCGTTGCAAAAATTCACGGCATTAAGTTGACGAGGTTTAGGAGTGACCTTACGGAAATTTTGCTCATTCTCATTCAGTCGTTTCAGTCTGAGCTCTAATTCATTCCAGAGGTGTTCCATCGGCTTGAGGGCAGGACTCCTTGTTCTTGTAAGAGCAGTCAAGTTCACACTCAGCACAATCTCTCATTTGGGCCTGGCTTTGTGCAATGTTGGAACAGGAAAGGATAATCCTGAATAATATGTTTCACGGTCCGATTTCTCTTTGTATGCTAAAACGTTCGGATTTCCTTTAAATTTGTAGGAAGTCACGGGCTAATATTTTGGACATTTCCAACTTTGTGAGAACAGACAAAAACATGGGCGCTGCTCAATTTTGTCGCTTCTAGGCAACACACGATGAGAGAACATTTCCCAAATGCCCATTAAAGCTACCGCGATGTGCATTGTTAAACAGACATGAAGCAGCTGAGACAAATTTTTTGCATAATTTTTGCCAGATGGCAAACCGTTCATTATGGCATTATTTGTAGTTGGCCCGCTGTAATTAGGGAATTGCGTCAATGTGATGCTGGCATCTCGGGACGGGGATATTTATGACTGTAGTTTGGAAGGTTTTCTTCATTTAGAAAGCAGGACCAGCGCAACAGGTACTTGGGATATGTGTAAATTGGAGAGGAACTGAGATTTCTGTTCAGTTCACTATTAGACTTTTTTTGAAGCTACCTCTTAGAAGAGGGGCTGAGCACCGTGGTTTTATTTCTTTCTTTGTTTTTATTTATTTGCATTCCGTGAAACTGATTAATTGACTATTTAGGAAGATTTTTTTTTGTCACTGCACTTTCCATTTTATTTTTCGATTTTATTTAAGACAGGATAAATAAAATCAAATTTTTGTGCTGTACCCCTGATTCTACTATAAAAATGACTTAATTTGTGTACTTGATTTGACCCACACCTTAAATAGACTTCTAGCCACATGAAAAGGTGTCATGACAATTGAAACAATAAGTGCTCCCCCCCCCCCCCCCTTCTGAATGCATTGCAGAGATACCAGATCAGAATTTGGTATTTGCAGATACTCAGAATCAAGTGCCTCTGACTCGGTTGCAAAAAAAAAAAAAAAAAAAAAAATGAGATCATGACATCCATACGTTTTAGCCTCACGTACGTGTTGTACCGCTTGGTGATTAAATGCTGAAAGTAGCTTGGTACTTGGTAACCATTTGTTGTAGTAAAAGATTGCGATACAACGTGGCATTTTTAATTAGCGCTAGCAACTGGGACCTTACAACACGATGCCATTCAAATTTTGAATTGTAGTAAAGCAGCCACTCGTGAAAATTACTTGCAGAACCCGCACACCGTGCAACAGTTTAGTCACCTTTCGTCGTTTTGCTTATTGTGTCGCGGACCTTATGCTGGATCGATCACCGGTCACAGTTGTTTTCCATGTGGACTTTTATTAGACTATGTACTTAAGTTTGGTGTTTTGTCACTGGCGTTGCCAGTTCGTTGCCTTGTGTCAGTGTGTGCATTCACTACCAGTTGGATTCTCCACCAGAGGGGAGTAAGTGTAGTGTTGAACTATCCTCGTCACAGCGATTCTGTGACCTTTGCTTAGTCCCGTCCTGTTAAGCTTGTTAGTTTTCCCCATAGTCATCTGAATGTCCTTTTGGATCTTGCCTAGCCTAGCGTTTTTGTTCCTCTGCCTTGTTTTGGACTGCTTTTTGGTATCGACCCGCTTCCGAAATAAAACCACGTCTAGCATCATGTCCTCGTCTTGGAGTCCTGCATTCGGGTCCGCCCCTGCACTGTTGGCTCGTGATAAAGAACAACAAAAACTTTTTTTTTTTGGTTTAATTAACATAATATTTCAGACTTTGTCAATAACTGGTTATGCTAACTACTTGCCAAACCTTCACAATGTGGTCTGATTTTCCACCTCTTGTACCCTTATCAATATGAGAGACAGGAAATTAATCCAATGACTAAATTTGTGATTGAAACAAACCTTCTGGCGTGCTATGGTCGCTAAATTCTTCACAATACATCTCACAAATGCTAGCTGTCTTAGCAACCAGATGGTGACGCTAAGACAGATGGATACAGTTAGAAATGGGTTGCAGTTATCTGTATGATTGCTATGTTGAGGACCTCCCAAAAACTATGAAAAGTGAATTGCAGCGACATCGACTCTGTTCAAGTGGATTTTAATTGGTGACCTCGTGACCTTGTGAGTTTGTAAGCTTCAGTGAACCACTGTAGTTGGTTCGTCATTCCATTAGATGGATCTGTTGCAATCATTAAGTATGCTGGCCACCCGGGGCCATTTACTCAATACATTACGCACACATACACTCGCGCACACACTGAACTGTGGATGTACCCAGAGCCGGCAGCGAGCACAGACGCGAGCTGTAATTTCAGATGTTTATTGACAAAGACATCCAATTCCTCTGAGATGTTGTCTGCAGATCAGTTAACTTCACTCTGCTGCACTCTTCCTCGGCCCTCCTCCTCATCGGCATCCCATTCCTGCCATTTATGCGAACAATTGCAGTCCCGTCACCCTGCTGCCCGTCATCGTTTTCCCCTTTCCCTGCACCTTTTCTGCAGTGACCTTGCCAATCAGGGACATTAACAACCGACAATTCCGGACCTAAAGATGACAGGTGCGCGGTGTAAATGTCTTCCCAAGGTCACTCTGACAATGTGGATTAACTCGTGTTAACGCTTTCCCGTAGCCTACCATGCACCTGTGCGTACGTAAGCACAAAGGTGCACGCGGTTGCCGATATATCACCAGACAGGCAGTCCCCGTCACGGAAAGTGCGTTAATTAAATCCACGATCAGACAATGAGGATCAGCGTGAGCGGCCTTGAAAAGATCCGAAGAAAGACGATAAGGAAATCTTGTGCAGAGATTGGGTGTGATGGAATGTAAAATTGGAAGGGAGAGAGATCTTTCCTGAAGATAGATAAATATAGACAGTGTACGCTATAGAGTGAGAGTAAAAGACCTGAATAGAAGTGAGTGTAACACTCAGACTGCAGAGATGACTGCAGTAGCAGGGAGCGAGCGACGCACGCCGCATACCAATCACGGCAACTCAATACGCAACACACACTGACTGCCCCTCACACTAATGTACGCCCGCACACACACACACACACACATATATATTCAAACACCAAGTGTTGTACGCTGTTTCCCAAAAGATGCTCATGAACGTTACAAGAAAGGAAAAAGGGCAGTAGTTGTGAATACACAACAGAAAGCGAGCAAATATTTAAGCAGTCGAGAGGCGTTTTATTAAATAAGAATGAACACTCGAGATGTTTGCATTCGAGCAGTGAAAACGTCTTCCTTGGGAGGTCTTTTCCCTTCATTTGGCGATCCGCCGTAAACGTCAGCTTCAATATGATGGTCCCCGACGACACGCGATCGGGGACGGAGGGGATAAAACCGGGGAGAATACGAGTGGCAAAGGTTCAGGGCTGATGTTCCAAACTTGGAAAAAGTTCTCATGTGCTCCCTCTGATCCTTGTGTAGACCACTTTGGCATTGGATCCAGTGGGGTGGAGGTGGATATACCGTATACAGTACTCTAGGTTGCTATCATACAATGGATGCATCTGCCCTATACAGCAAAGAGGTCACGTGTTAGGTCATGTTTGTTTTTGTTTGTGTGTAAATCCACAGCATTGTACAAAAACTGTTCAACGGGTTTCAATATTTTATGCAGGGGTCAAGACATGGGTTTTAATCGGGTTTTCAGCAAAATCCTTAGCATAAAAGTGGCATCCACCTCTGGGTAAGAAATTTGGTGAGGTCCGTGGACTCCAGATATTTTATCCGAGTATTAAACATGACAGGTATTTATGGATACAAGGGAGTCCTCAGGTTAAGACGGTCTCTACCTCAAATGTTTCGACTTTACAACGGTTGTCCCCAGTCTGTCATTTTGTCTGGCTAATGCTTGTCCGTCTTTGTGCGCCGGGAGTATCTTTGCATTTCTCGCCCTCCTTTTTAGACGTTATCACCCCAAAGAAGAAAGCTTTGTCTTTTACCAATAGCTGCAGCCAAAAGAAAATCCATTTCCGTGGAAATGAAGCTCAAGATGATGAAAAGATTGGAGAAAAATGAGACTCCAACACCACCAAGGCTTCAGTCGGTCGACCGTGGTGACAGTTATTAAAGACAACGCCCGTATTTTAGCGCATGTGAAGGTTTCCGTGAACATGTCGAATACAATGATCACAAAACAAGGTTCTTAGATACTTGTTGAGATGGAGAGGATTGAGGACCAGGTTCCTTTGCGTTATCTAAGCACAGCCTCCCCTTCTTCTTCTCCTCCTTCCACCTCTCAGCAGTAATGCTAAGTACGTACGTCATCTCGTTTATTTCAATATATTTGTTTATTTATACAGAGTATTTTGATTGTAAATTCTCACTTTAATGCTGGAATCCGACTTAAGTCGAAATTCCAGTTAAGTCGCGACTGTAGGAACGGATCTCAGTCGCAGACCGAGGACTCCCCGTATATGTCAATTGTGCATATGTTCTTGGACAATTGAAGATAAAGGTCACTCTAAATATCTGATATCTGGATTTCAAAATGATTGTCGTGGTGCATACAGTGTAGTTAAAATCAAACAATGTCCTTTCAAAAAATATCTTAGGACCTTGCAGTAAGCACATGTATATATCTGAACTTCGAGGCGTTAGGGCGTGACAATCTTGTATGCAGTCTCACAGTTGAGGCAAAACAAAACAGTCGAGTTATTCAAGGTGAAGCCAATAAATTGTTAACATTAGACCGTCTGTCAGGAAGTTCATGACAAACACTCCAGCACCCTTTAATTTTTTGCACTGCTCCTGTCGCTTAGCAACCGTGGAAGCTAGTGGGCAGTCGTGACTTATGCTGTTTGACACGTTGCAAGTAATGTTTTCCAAGGTCAGATGTTTGTGAAACTTACTTTGGAATTTCTTATTTAAAACAAAAAAAGAAAAACAAACAAACAAAAAAAAAACAGAAGACCTGACTGGGTCTAGTTTTTCTTATTTTATGAAGAGGCACGCAATAATCTGAACCCGGATCAAGTAGATTCATTAGATTATTTTTCCCATGAAGGCTTTAAATTAACTACCTGAACTTTTGGGGATGTGCAGCCCGTTTTCTTTTACCTGCTTTCTGGCAAGAAGTTGAATCATTGGAGTGCACACGGACGAATTGCGTGCATTCTAACACCTCCCACATGGCAAAAACGGAGCCAGTCAATTATTACTCAAAGCAGCTTTGCGAGTGGAGAGATTGGGTGTGTGACCGAGTGAGGGGGGGGGGGGGTCAATGTTCAGGGTTAGCAGTCCTTTTTCTTAACAGTTAAAGAGCAGTTGAAAACATTTGATTTAGTTTAGATTTACCTTTAGATTTAAAGTGTTTATATCCTAATTATAACTGTATAGAATACTGCAAAAGTGTGTCTTTTTATTTTGTTTCACCGTTGGTGATGAGATATAGACGCTGACACATTTTCTCACATTATGATGTTCCGGAACTCCTCTGA